>NW_026700018.1:0-100432 GCF_030435755.1 Ochotona princeps | reverse complement strand
AGAGCCTTTGCATTGAGGGCTATCTGCAAACGGCTGTGGCGCTGAAGTTGCCTGTGAATGTGGAGTTGGTGGTATGTGAAACCCGCATGTGGAGCATGCGTTTGTGTGGGATGCTCACCAAGTTTCATTTCAGTCCTAGGCACACAAAGGGCACTAAGCATAGAGTGTGAAAACTGAGTTTCCTTGAGAGCTGCTTGGAAGCCTGATGGTGTGTGAAGTTAGTGAGCCAAAATGGAGTTGTTCTCCCACAAGAACCACTCGGCTGATTCTTCTTCAATATGCGCTTCACCAACATGCAGTGTTTCCTTGATTGAATTAGCTCTCACACCAATATTTGCGTCTAGAGCCTTTGCATTGAGGGCTATCTGAAAACGCCTGTGGCGCTGAAGTTGCCTGTGAATGTGGAGTTGGTGGCATGTGAAACCCGCATGTGGAGCATTCGTTTGTGTGGATGCTCTACCAGGTTCATTCCTAGATAATGCACTCAAAGAGCACTAAGCATAGAGTGTGAAAACTGAGTTTCCTTGAGAGCTGCTTGGAAGCCTGATGGTGTGTGAAGTTAGTGAGCCAAATGGAGTTGTTCTCCCACAAGAACCACTCGGGTGATCCTTCTTCAATATGCCCTTCACCAACATGCAGTGTTTCCTTGATTGAATTAGCTCTCACACCAATATTTGCGTCTAGAGCCTTTGCATTGAGGGCTATCTGAAAACGGCTGTGGCGCTGAAGTTGCCTGTGAATGTGGAGTTGGTGGCATGTGAAACCCGCATGTGGAGCATTCGTTTGTGTGGGATGCTCACCAAGATTCATTTCAGTCCTAGGCACACAAAAGGCACTAAGCATAGAGTGTGAAAACTGAGTTTCCTTGAGAGCTGCTTGGAAGCCTGATGGTGTGTGAAGTTAGTGAGCCAAATGGAGTTGGTCTCCCACAAGAAACACTCGGCTGATCCTTCTTCAATATGCCCTTCACCAACATGCAGTGTTTCCTTGATTGAATTAGCTCTCACACCAATATTTGCGTCTAGAGCCTTTGCATTGAGGGCTATCTGAAAACGGCTGTGGCGCTGAAGTTGTGTGAAAATGTGGATTTGGTGGCATGTGAAACCCGCGTGTGGAGCATTCGTTTGTGTGGGATGCTCACCAAGATTCATTCCTAGATAATGCACTCAAAGGGCACTAATCATAGAGTGTGAAAACTGAGTTTCCTTGAGAGCTGCTTGGAAGCCTGATGGTGTGTGAAGTTAGTGAGCCAAATGGAGTTGTTCTCCCACAAGAACCACTCGGCTGATCCTTCTTCAATATGCCCTTCACCAACATGCAGTGTTTCCTTGATTGAATTAGCTCTCACACCAATATTTGCGTCTAGAGCCTTTGCATTGAGGGCTATCTGAAAACGGCTGTGGCACTGAAGTTGCCTGTGAATGTGGAGTTGGTGGCATGTGAAACCCGCATGTGGAGCATTCGTTTGTGTGGGATGCTCACCAAGCTTCATTTCAGTCCTAGGCACTCAAAGGGCACTAAGCATAGAGTGTGAAAACTGAGTTTCCTTGAGAGCTGCTTGGAAGCCTGATGGTGTGTGAAGTTCGTGAGCCAAATGGAGTTGTTCTCCCACAAGAACCACTCGGCTGATCATTCTTCAATATGCTCTTCACCAACATGCAGTGTTTCCTTGATTGAATTAACTCTCACACCAATATTTGCTTCTAGAGCCTTTGCATTGAGGGCTATCTGAAAGCGGCTGTGGCGCTGAAGTTGCCTGTGAATGTGGAGTTGGTGGCATGTGAAACCCGCATGTGGAGCATTCTTTTGTGTGGGATGCTCTACCAGGTTCATTCCTAGATAATGCACTCAAATGGCACTAAGCATAGAGTGTGAAAACTGAGTTTCCTTGAGAGCTGCTTGGAAGCCTGATGGTGTGTGAAGTTAGTGAGCCAAATGGAGTTGTTCTCCCACAAGAACCACTCGGCTGATCCTTCTTCAATATGCCCTTCACCAACATGCAGTGTTTCCTTGATTGAATTAGCTCTCACACCAATATTTGCGTCTAGAGCCTTTGAATTGAGGGCTATCTGAAAACGGCTGTGGCGCTGAAGTTGCCTGTGAATGTGGAGTTGGTGGCATGTGAAAACCCGCATGTGGAGCATTCGTTTGTGTGGGATGCTCTACCAGGTTCATTCCTAGATAATGCACTCAAAGGGCACTAAGCATAGAGTGTGAAAACTGAGTTTCCTTGAGAGCTGCTAGGAAGCCTGATGGTGTGTGAAGTTAGTGAGCCACATGGAGTTGTTCTCCCACAAGAACCACTCGGCTGATCCTTCTTCAATATGCCCTTCACCAACATGCAGTGTTTCCTTGATTGAATTAGCTCTCACACCAATATTTGCGTCTAGAGCCTTTGCATTGAGGGCTATCTGAAAACGGCTGTGGCACTGAAGTTGTGTGAAAATGTGGAGTTGGTGGCATGTGAAACCCGCATGTGGAGCATGCGTTTGTGTGGGATGCTCACCAAGTTTCATTTCAGTCCTAGGCACACAAAGGGCACTAAGCCTAGAGTGTGAAAACTGAGTTTCCTTGAGAGCTGCTTGGAGCCTGATGGTGTGTGAAGTTAGTGAGCCAAATGGAGTTGGTCTCCCACAAGAAACATTCGGCTGATCCTTCTTCAATATGCCCTTCACCAACATGCAGTGTTTCCTTGATTGAATTAGCTCTCCACCCAATATTTGCGTCTAGAGCCTTTGCATTGAGGGCTATCTGAAAACGGCTGTGGCGCTGAAGTTGTGTGAAAATGTGGATTTGGTGGCATGTGAAACCCGCGTGTGGAGCATTCGTTTGTGTGGGATGCTCACCAAGATTCATTCCTAGATAATGCACTCAAAGGGCACTAAGCATAGAGTGTGAAAACTGAGTTTCCTTGAGAGCTGCTTGGAAGCCTGATGGTGTGTGAAGTTAGTGAGCCAAATGGAGTTGTTCTCCCACAAGAACCACTCGGCTGATCCTTCTTCAATATGCCCTTCACCAACATGCAGTGTTTCCTTGATTGAATTAGCTCTCACACCAATATTTGCGTCTAGAGCCTTTGCA
Source organism: Ochotona princeps (assembly GCF_030435755.1). Lineage (NCBI taxonomy): Eukaryota > Metazoa > Chordata > Mammalia > Lagomorpha > Ochotonidae > Ochotona > Ochotona princeps. The sequence continues at coordinate 97,351 of NW_026700018.1, read as the reverse complement.
TTGAGGGCTATCTGAAAACGGCTGTGGCACTGAAGTTGCCTGTGAATGTGGAGTTGGTGGCATGTGAAACCCGCATGTGGAGCATTCCTTTGTGTGGGATGCTCACCAAGCTTCATTTCAGTCCTAGGCACTCAAAGGGCACTAAGCATAGAGTGTGAAAACTGAGTTTCCTTGAGAGCTGCTTGGAAGCCTGATGGTGTGTGAAGTTCGTGAGCCAAATGGAGTTGTTCTCCCACAAGAACCACTCGGCTGATCATTCTTCAATATGCTCTTCACCAACATGCAGTGTTTCCTTGATTGAATTAACTCTCACACCAATATTTGCTTCTAGAGCCTTTGCATTGAGGGCTATCTGAAAGCGGCTGTGGCGCTGAAGTTGCCTGTGAATGTGGAGTTGGTGGCATGTGAAACCCGCATGTGGAGCATTCTTTTGTGTGGGATGCTCTACCAGGTTCATTCCTAGATAATGCACTCAAATGGCACTAAGCATAGAGTGTGAAAACTGAGTTTCCTTGAGAGCTGCTTGGAAGCCTGATGGTGTGTGAAGTTAGTGAGCCAAATGGAGTTGTTCTCCCACAAGAACCACTCGGCTGATCCTTCTTCAATATGCCCTTCACCAACCTGCAGTGTTTCCTTGATTGAATTAGCTCTCACACCAATATTTGCGTCTAGAGCCTTTGAATTGAGGGCTATCTGAAAACGGCTGTGGCGCTGAAGTTGCCTGTGAATGTGGAGTTGGTGGCATGTGAAACCCGCATGTGGAGCATTCGTTTGTGTGGGATGCTCTACCAGGTTCATTCCTAGATAATGCACTCAAAGGGCACTAAGCATAGAGTGTGAAAACTGAGTTTCCTTGAGAGCTGCTAGGAAGCCTGATGGTGTGTGAAGTTAGTGAGCCACATGGAGTTGTTCTCCCACAAGAACCACTCGGCTGATCCTTCTTCAATATGCCCTTCACCAACATGCAGTGTTTCCTTGATTGAATTAGCTCTCACACCAATATTTGCGTCTAGAGCCTTTGCATTGAGGGCTATCTGAAAACGGCTGTGGCACTGAAGTTGTGTGAAAATGTGGAGTTGGTGGCATGTGAAACCCGCATGTGGAGCATGCGTTTGTGTGGGATGCTCACCAAGTTTCATTTCAGTCCTAGGCACACAAAGGGCACTAAGCCTAGAGTGTGAAAACTGAGTTTCCTTGAGAGCTGCTTGGAGCCTGATGGTGTGTGAAGTTAGTGAGCCAAATGGAGTTGTTCTCCCACAAGAACCACTCGGCTGATCCTTCTTCAATATGCCCTTCACCAACCTGCAGTGTTTCCTTGATTGAATTAGCTCTCACACCAATATTTGCGTCTAGAGCCTTTGCATTGAGGGCTATCTGCAAACGGCTGTGGCGCTGAAGTTGCCTGTGAAGGTGGAGTTGGTGGCATGTGAAACCCGCATGTGGAGCATGCGTTTGTGTGGGATGCTCTACCAGGTTCATTCCTAGATAATGCACTCAAAGGGCACTAAGCATAGAGTGTGAAAACTGAGTTTCCTTGAGAGCTGCTAGGAAGCCTGATGGTGTGTGAAGTTAGTGAGCCACATGGAGTTGTTCTCCCACAAGAACCACTCGGCTGATCCTTCTTCAATATGCCCTTCACCAACATGCAGTGTTTCCTTGATTGAATTAGCTCTCACACCAATATTTGCGTCTAGAGCCTTTGCATTGAGGGCTATCTGAAAACGGCTGTGGCACTGAAGTTGTGTGAAAATGTGGAGTTGGTGGCATGTGAAACCCGCATGTGGAGCATGCGTTTGTGTGGGATGCTCACCAAGTTTCATTTCAGTCCTAGGCACACAAAGGGCACTAAGCCTAGAGTGTGAAAACTGAGTTTCCTTGAGAGCTGCTTGGAGCCTGATGGTGTGTGAAGTTAGTGAGCCAAATGGAGTTGTTCTCCCACAAGAACCACTCGGCTGATCCTTCTTCAATATGCCCTTCACCAACCTGCAGTGTTTCCTTGATTGAATTAGCTCTCACACCAATATTTGCGTCTAGAGCCTTTGCATTGAGGGCTATCTGCAAACGGCTGTGGCGCTGAAGTTGCCTGTGAATGTGGAGTTGGTGGCATGTGAAACCCGCATGTGGAGCATGCGTTTGTGTGGGATGCTCACCAAGTTTCATTTCAGTCCTAGGCACAAAAAGGGCACTAAGCATAGAGTGTGAAAACTGAGTTTCCTTGAGAGCTGCTTGGAAGCCTGATGGTGTGTGAAGTTAGTGAGCCAAATGGAGTTGTTCTCCCACAAGAACCACTCGGCTGATCCTTCTTCAATATGCCCTTCACCAACCTGCAGTGTTTCCTTGATTGAATTAGCTCTCACACCAATATTTGCGTCTAGAGCCTTTGCATTGAGGGCTATCTGAAAACGGCTGTGGCGCTGAAGTTGCCTGTGAATGTGGAGTTGGTGGCATGTGAAACCCGCATGTGGAGCATTCGTTTGTGTGGGATGCTCTACCAGGTTCATTCCTAGATAATGCAGTGAAAGGGCACTAAGCATAGAGTGTGAAAACTGAGTTTCCTTGAGAGCTGCTTGGAAGCCTGATGGTGTGTGAAGTTAGTGAGCCAAATGGAGTTGGTCTCCCACAAGAAACACTCGGCTGATCCTTCTTCAATATGCTCTTCACCAACCTGCAGTGTTTCCTTGATTGAATTAGCTCTCACACCAATATTTGCTTCTAGAGCCTTTGCATTGAGGGCTATCTGAAAACACCTGTGGCGCTGAAGTTGCCTGTGAATGTGGAGTTGGTGGCATGTGAAACCCGCATGTGGAGCATTCGTTTGTGTGGGATGCTCACCAAGATTCATTCCTAGATAATGCACTCAAAGGGCACTAAGCATAGAGTGTGAAAACTGAGTTTCCTTGAGAGCTGCTTGGAAGCCTGATGGTGTGTGAAGTTAGTGAGCCAAATGGAGTTGTTCTCCCACAAGAACCACTCGGCTGATCCTTCTTCAATATGCCCTTCACCAACATGCAGTGTTTCCTTGATTGAATTAGCTCTCACACCAATATTTGCGTCTAGAGCCTTTGCATTGAGGGCTATCTGAAAACGGCTGTGGCACTGAAGTTGCCTGTGAATGTGGAGTTGGTGGCATGTGAAACCCGCATGTGGAGCATTGGTTTGTGTGGGATGCTCTACCAGGTTCATGCCTAGATAATGCACTCAAATGGCACTAAGCATAGAGTGTGAAAACTGAGTTTCCTTGAGAGCTGCTTGGAAGCCTGATGGTGTGTGGAGTTAGTGAGCCAAATAGAGTTGTTCTCCCACAAGAACCACTCGGCTGATCCTTCTTCAATATGCCCTTCACCAACATGCAGTGTTTCCTTGATTGAATTAGCTCTCACACCAATATTTGCGTCTAGAGCCTTTGCATTGAGGACTATCTGAAAATGGCTGTGGCACTGAAGTTGGCTGAGAATGTGGAGTTGGTGGCATGTGAAACCCGCATGTGGAGCATTCGTTTGTGTGGGATGCTCTACCAGGTTCATTCCTAGATAATGCACTCAAAGGGCACTAAGCATAGAGTGTGAAAACTGAGTTTCCTTGAGAGCTGCTTGGAAGCCTGATGGTGTGTGAAGTTAGTGAGCCAAATGGAGTTGTTCTCCCACAAGAACCACTCGGCTGATCCTTCTTCAATATGCCCTTCACCAACCTGCAGTGTTTCCTTGATTGAATTAGCTCTCACACCAATATTTGCGTCTAGAGCCTTTGCATTGAGGGCTATCTGAAAACGGCTGTGGCACTGAAGTTGTGTGAAAATGTGGAGTTGGTGGCATGTGAAACCCGCATGTGGAGCATGCGTTTGTGTGGGATGCTCACCAAGTTTCATTTCAGTCCTAGGCACACAAAGGGCACTAAGCCTAGAGTGTGAAAACTGAGTTTCCTTGAGAGCTGCTTGGAGCCTGATGGTGTGTGAAGTTAGTGAGCCAAATGGAGTTGTTCTCCCACAAGAACCACTCGGCTGATCCTTCTTCAATATGCCCTTCACCAACCTGCAGTGTTTCCTTGATTGAATTAGCTCTCACACCAATATTTGCGTCTAGAGCCTTTGCATTGAGGGCTATCTGCAAACGGCTGTGGCGCTGAAGTTGCCTGTGAAGGTGGAGTTGGTGGCATGTGAAACCCGCATGTGGAGCATGCGTTTGTGTGGGATGCTCTACCAGGTTCATTCCTAGATAATGCACTCAAAGGGCACTAAGCATAGAGTGTGAAAACTGAGTTTCCTTGAGAGCTGCTAGGAAGCCTGATGGTGTGTGAAGTTAGTGAGCCACATGGAGTTGTTCTCCCACAAGAACCACTCGGCTGATCCTTCTTCAATATGCCCTTCACCAACATGCAGTGTTTCCTTGATTGAATTAGCTCTCACACCAATATTTGCGTCTAGAGCCTTTGCATTGAGGGCTATCTGAAAACGGCTGTGGCACTGAAGTTGTGTGAAAATGTGGAGTTGGTGGCATGTGAAACCCGCATGTGGAGCATGCGTTTGTGTGGGATGCTCACCAAGTTTCATTTCAGTCCTAGGCACACAAAGGGCACTAAGCCTAGAGTGTGAAAACTGAGTTTCCTTGAGAGCTGCTTGGAGCCTGATGGTGTGTGAAGTTAGTGAGCCAAATGGAGTTGTTCTCCCACAAGAACCACTCGGCTGATCCTTCTTCAATATGCCCTTCACCAACCTGCAGTGTTTCCTTGATTGAATTAGCTCTCACACCAATATTTGCGTCTAGAGCCTTTGCATTGAGGGCTATCTGCAAACGGCTGTGGCGCTGAAGTTGCCTGTGAATGTGGAGTTGGTGGCATGTGAAACCCGCATGTGGAGCATGCGTTTGTGTGGGATGCTCACCAAGTTTCATTTCAGTCCTAGGCACAAAAAGGGCACTAAGCATAGAGTGTGAAAACTGAGTTTCCTTGAGAGCTGCTTGGAAGCCTGATGGTGTGTGAAGTTAGTGAGCCAAATGGAGTTGTTCTCCCACAAGAACCACTCGGCTGATCCTTCTTCAATATGCCCTTCACCAACCTGCAGTGTTTCCTTGATTGAATTAGCTCTCACACCAATATTTGCGTCTAGAGCCTTTGCATTGAGGGCTATCTGAAAACGGCTGTGGCGCTGAAGTTGCCTGTGAATGTGGAGTTGGTGGCATGTGAAACCCGCATGTGGAGCATTCGTTTGTGTGGGATGCTCTACCAGGTTCATTCCTAGATAATGCAGTGAAAGGGCACTAAGCATAGAGTGTGAAAACTGAGTTTCCTTGAGAGCTGCTTGGAAGCCTGATGGTGTGTGAAGTTAGTGAGCCAAATGGAGTTGGTCTCCCACAAGAAACACTCGGCTGATCCTTCTTCAATATGCTCTTCACCAACATGCAGTGTTTCCTTGATTGAATTAGCTCTCACACCAATATTTGCTTCTAGAGCCTTTGCATTGAGGGCTATCTGAAAACACCTGTGGCGCTGAAGTTGCCTGTGAATGTGGAGTTGGTGGCATGTGAAACCCGCATGTGGAGCATTCGTTTGTGTGGGATGCTCACCAAGATTCATTCCTAGATAATGCACTCAAAGGGCACTAAGCATAGAGTGTGAAAACTGAGTTTCCTTGAGAGCTGCTTGGAAGCCTGATGGTGTGTGAAGTTAGTGAGCCAAATGGAGTTGTTCTCCCACAAGAACCACTCGGCTGATCCTTCTTCAATATGCCCTTCACCAACATGCAGTGTTTCCTTGATTGAATTAGCTCTCACACCAATATTTGCGTCTAGAGCCTTTGCATTGAGGGCTATCTGAAAACGGCTGTGGCACTGAAGTTGCCTGTGAATGTGGAGTTGGTGGCATGTGAAACCCGCATGTGGAGCATTGGTTTGTGTGGGATGCTCTACCAGGTTCATGCCTAGATAATGCACTCAAATGGCACTAAGCATAGAGTGTGAAAACTGAGTTTCCTTGAGAGCTGCTTGGAAGCCTGATGGTGTGTGGAGTTAGTGAGCCAAATAGAGTTGTTCTCCCACAAGAACCACTCGGCTGATCCTTCTTCAATATGCCCTTCACCAACATGCAGTGTTTCCTTGATTGAATTAGCTCTCACACCAATATTTGCGTCTAGAGCCTTTGCATTGAGGACTATCTGAAAATGGCTGTGGCACTGAAGTTGGCTGAGAATGTGGAGTTGGTGGCATGTGAAACCCGCATGTGGAGCATTCGTTTGTGTGGGATGCTCTACCAGGTTCATTCCTAGATAATGCACTCAAAGGGCACTAAGCATAGAGTGTGAAAACTGAGTTTCCTTGAGAGCTGCTTGGAAGCCTGATGGTGTGTGAAGTTAGTGAGCCAAAATGGAGTTGTTCTCCCACAAGAACCACTCGGCTGATTCTTCTTCAATATGCTCTTCACCAACATGCAGTGTTTCCTTGATTGAATTAGCTCTCACACCAATATTTGCGTCTAGAGCCTTTGCATTGAGGGCTATCTGAAAACAAATGTGGCGCTGAAGTTGCCTGTGAATGTGGAGTTGGTGGCATGTGAAACCCGCATGTGGAGCATTCTTTTGTGTGGGATGCTCTACCAGGTTCATTCCTAGATAATGCAGTGAAAGGGCACTAAGCATAGAGTGTGAAAACTGAGTTTCCTTGAGAGCTGCTTGGAAGCCTGATGGTGTGTGAAGTTAGTGAGCCAAATGGAGTTGTTCTCCCACAAGAACCACTCGGCTGATCCTTCTTCAATATGCCCTTCACCAACATGCAGTGTTTCCTTGATTGAATTAGCTCTCACACCAATATTTGCGTCTAGAGCCTTTGCATTGAGGGCTATCTGAAAACGGCTGTGGCGCTGAAGTTGCCTGTGAATGTGGAGTTGGTGGCATGTGAAACCCGCATGTGGAGCATGCGTTTGTGTGGGATGCTCACCAAGTTTCATTTCAGTCCTAGGCACACAAAGGGCACTAAGCATAGAGTGTGAAAACTGAGTTTCCTTGAGAGCTGCTTGGAAGCCTGATGGTGTGTGAAGTTAGTGAGCCAAATGGAGTTGTTCTCCCACAAGAACCACTCGGCTGATCCTTCTTCAATATGCCCTTCACCAACCTGCAGTGTTTCCTTGATTGAATTAGCTCTCACACCAATATTTGCGTCTAGAGCCTTTGCATTGAGGGCTATCTGAAAACGGCTGTGGCGCTGAAGTTGCCTGTGAATGTGGAGTTGGTGGCATGTGAAACCCGCATGTGGAGCATTCGTTTGTGTGGGATGCTCTACCAGGTTCATTCCTAGATAATGCACTCAAAGGGCACTAAGCATAGAGTGTGAAAACTGAGTTTCCTTGAGAGCTGCTTGGAAGCCTGATGGTGTGTGAAGTTAGTGAGCCAAATGGAGTTGTTCTCCCACAAGAACCACTCGGCTGATCCTTCTTCAATATGCCCTTCACCAACATGCAGTGTTTCCTTGATTGAATTAGCTCTCACACCAATATTTGCGTCTAGAGCCTTTGCATTGAGGGCTATCTGAAAACGGCTGTGGCGCTGAAGTTGCCTGTGAATGTGGAGTTGGTGGCATGTGAAACCCGCATGTGGAGCATGCGTTTGTGTGGGATGCTAACCAAGTTTCATTTCAGTCCTAGGCACACAAAGGGCACTAAGCATAGAGTGTGAAAACTGAGTTTCCTTGAGAGCTGCTTGGAAGCCTGATGGTGTGTGAAGTTAGTGAGCCAAAATGGAGTTGTTCTCCCACAAGAACCACTCGGCTGATTCTTCTTCAATATGCTCTTCACCAACATGCAGTGTTTCCTTGATTGAATTAGCTCTCACACCAATATTTGCGTCTAGAGCCTTTGCATTGAGGGCTATCTGAAAACGGCTGTGGCGCTGAAGTTGCCTGTGAATGTGGAGTTGGTGGCATGTGAAACCCGCATGTGGAGCATTCGTTTGTGTGGGATGCTCTACCAGGTTCATTCCTAGATAATGCAGTGAAAGGGCACTAAGCATAGAGTGTGAAAACTGAGTTTCCTTGAGAGCTGCTTGGAAGCCTGATGGTGTGTGAAGTTAGTGAGCCAAATGGAGTTGTTCTCGCACAAGGACCACTTGGTTGATCCTTCTTCAATATGCCCTTCACCAACATGCAGTGTTTCCTTGATTGAATTAGCTCTCACACCAATATTTGCGTCTAGAGACTTTGCATTGAGGGCTATCTGAAAACGGCTGTGGCGCTGAAGTTGCCTGTGAATGTGGAGTTGGTGGCATGTGAAACCCGCATGTGGAGCATTCGTTTGTGTGGGATGCTCTACCAGGTTCATTCCTAGATAATGCACTCAAAGGGCACTAAGCATAGAGTGTGAAAACTGAGTTTCCTTGAGAGCTGCTTGGAAGCCTGATGGTGTGTGAAGTTAGTGAGCCAAATGGAGTTGTTCTCCCACAAGAACCACTCGGCTGATCCTTCTTCAATATGCCCTTCACCAACATGCAGTGTTTCCTTGATTGAATTAGCTCTCACACCAATATTTGCGTCTAGAGCCTTTGCATTGAGGGCTATCTGAAAACGGCTGTGGCGCTGAAGTTGCCTGAGAATGTGGAGTTGGTGGCATGTGAAACCCGCATGTGGAGCATTCGTTTGTGTGGGATGCTCTACCAGGTTCATGCCTAGATAATGCACTCAAATGGCACTAATCATAGAGTGTGAAAACTGAGTTTCCTTGAGAGCTGCTTGGAAGCCTGATGGTGTGTGGAGTTAGTGAGCCAAATAGAGTTGTTCTCCCACAAGAACCACTCGGCTGATCCTTCTTCAATATGCCCTTCACCAACATGCAGTGTTTCCTTGATTGAATTAGCTCTCACACCAATATTTGCGTCTAGAGCCTTTGCATTGAGGGCTATCTGAAAATGGCTGTGGCACTGAAGTTGCCTGAGAATGTGGAGTTGGTGGCATGTGAAACTCGCATGTGGAGCATTCGTTTGTGTGGGATGCTCTACCAGGTTCATTCCTAGATAATGCACTCAAAGGGCACTAAGCATAGAGTGTGAAAACTGAGTTTCCTTGAGAGCTGCTTGGAAGCCTGATGGTGTGTGAAGTTAGTGAGCCAAATGGAGTTGTTCTCCCACAAGAACCACTCGGCTGATCCTTCTTCAATATGCCCTTCACCAACATGCAGTGTTTCCTTGATTGAATTAGCTCTCACACCAATATTTGCGTCTAGAGCCTTTGCATTGAGGGCTATCTGCAAACGGCTGTGGCGCTGAAGTTGCCTGTGAATGTGGAGTTGGTGGCATGTGAAACCCGCATGTGGAGCATGCGTTTGTGTGGGATGCTCACCAAGTTTCATTTCAGTCCTAGGCACAAAAAGGGCACTAAGCATAGAGTGTGAAAACTGAGTTTCCTTGAGAGCTGCTTGGAAGCCTGATGGTGTGTGAAGTTAGTGAGCCAAATGGAGTTGTTCTCCCACAAGAACCACTCGGCTGATCCTTCTTCAATATGCCCTTCACCAACCTGCAGTGTTTCCTTGATTGAATTAGCTCTCACACCAATATTTGCGTCTAGAGCCTTTGCATTGAGGGCTATCTGAAAACGGCTGTGGCGCTGAAGTTGCCTGTGAATGTGGAGTTGGTGGCATGTGAAACCCGCATGTGGAGCATTCGTTTGTGTGGGATGCTCTACCAGGTTCATTCCTAGATAATGCACTCAAAGGGCACTAATCATAGAGTGTGAAAACTGAGTTTCCTTGAGAGCTGCTTGGAAGCCTGATGGTGTGTGGAGTTAGTGAGCCAAATAGAGTTGTTCTCCCACAAGAACCACTCGGCTGATCCTTCTTCAATATGCCCTTCACCAACATGCAGTGTTTCCTTGATTGAATTAGCTCTAACACCAATATTTGCGTCTAGAGCCTTTGCATTGAGGGCTGTCTGAAAATGGCTGTGGCACTGAAGTTGCCTGAGAATGTGGAGTTGGTGGCATGTGAAACCCGCATGTGGAGCATTCGTTTGTGTGGGATGCTCTACCAGGTTCATTCCTAGATAATGCAGTGAAAGGGCACTAAGCATAGAGTGTGAAAACTGAGTTTCCTTGAGAGCTGCTTGGAAGCCTGATGGTGTGTGAAGTTAGTGAGCCAAATGGAGTTGTTCTCCCACAAGAACCACTCGGCTGATCCTTCTTCAATATGCCCTTCACCAACATGCAGTGTTTCCTTGATTGAATTAGCTCTCACACCAATATTTGCGTCTAGAGCCTTTGCATTGAGGGCTATCTGAAAACGGCTGTGGCGCTGAAGTTGCCTGTGAATGTGGAGTTGGTGGCATGTGAAACCCGCATGTGGAGCATTCGTTTGTGTGGGATGCTCTACCAGGTTCATTCCTAGATAATGCACTCAAAGGGCACTAAGCATAGAGTGTGAAAACTGAGTTTCCTTGAGAGCTGCTTGGAAACCTGATGGTGTGTGAAGTTAGTGAGCCAAATGGAGTTGTTCTCCCACAAGAACCACTCGGCTGATCCTTCTTCAATATGCCCTTCACCAACATGCAGTGTTTCCTTGATTGAATTAGCTCTCACACCAATATTTGCGTCTAGAGCCCTTGCATTGAGGGCTATCTGAAAACACCTGTGGCGCTGAAGTTGCCTGTGAATGTGGAGTTGGTGGCATGTGAAACCCGCATGTGGAGCATTCGTTTGTGTGGGATGCTCTACCAGGTTCATTCCTAGATAATGCACTCAAAGGGCACTAAGCATAGAGTGTGAAAACTGAGTTTCCTTGAGAGCTGCTTGGAAGCCTGATGGTGTGTGAAGTTAGTGAGCCAAATGGAGTTGTTCTCCCACAAGAACCACTCGGCTGATCCTTCTTCAATATGCCCTTCACCAACATGCAGTGTTTCCTTGATTGAATTAGCTCTCACACCAATATTTGCACCTAGAGCCTTTGCATTGAGGGCTATCTGAAAACGGCTGTGGCGCTGAAGTTGCCTGTGAATGTGGAGTTGGTGGCATGTGAAACCCGCATGTGGAGCATTCGTTTGTGTGGGATGCTCACCAAGCTTCATTTCAGTCCTAGGCACTCAAAGGGCACTAAGCATAGAGTGTGAAAACTGAGTTTCCTTGAGAGCTGCTTGGAAGCCTGATGGTGTGTGAAGTTAGTGAGCCAAATGGAGTTGTTCTCCCACAAGAACTACTCGGCTGATTCTTCTTCAATATGCCCTTCACCAACATGCAGTGTTTCCTTGATTGAATTAGCTCTCACACCAATATTTACATCTAGAGGCTTTGCATTGAGGGCTATCTGAAAATGGCTGTGGCACTGAAGTTGCCTGAGAATGTGGAGTTGGTGGCATGTGGAACCCGCATGTGGAGCATTCGTTTGTGTGGGATGCCCCTCAAGCTTCATTTCAATCCAAGGCACACAAAGGGCTCTAAGCATAGAGTGTGAAAACTGAGTTTCTTTGAGAGCTGCTTGGAAGCCTGATGGTGTGTGAAGTTAGTGAGCCAAATGGAGTTGTTCTCCCACAAGGACCGCTTGGTTGATCCTTCCTCAATATTCCCTTCACCAACATGCAGTGTTTCCTTGATTGAATTAGCTCTCACACCAATATTTGCATCTAGAGCCTTTGCATTGAGGGCTGTCTGAAAACGGCTGTGGCGCTGAAGTTGCCTGTGAATGTGGAGTTGGTGGCATGTGAAACCCGCATGTGGAGCATTCGTTTGTGTGGGATGCTCTACCAGATTCAATCCTAGATAATGCACTCAAAGGGCACTAAGCATAGGGTGTGAAAACTGAGTTTCCTTGAGAGCTGCTTGGAGCCTGATGGTGTGTGAAGTTAGTGAGCCAAATGGAGTTGTTCTCCCACAAGAACCACTCGGCTGATCCTTCTTCAATATGCCCTTCACCAACCTGCAGTGTTTCCTTGATTGAATTAGCTCTCACACCAATATTTGCGTCTAGAGCCTTTGCATTGAGGGCTATCTGCAAACGGCTGTGGCGCTGAAGTTGCCTGTGAAGGTGGAGTTGGTGGCATGTGAAACCCGCATGTGGAGCATGCGTTTGTGTGGGATGCTCTACCAGGTTCATTCCTAGATAATGCACTCAAAGGGCACTAAGCATAGAGTGTGAAAACTGAGTTTCCTTGAGAGCTGCTAGGAAGCCTGATGGTGTGTGAAGTTAGTGAGCCACATGGAGTTGTTCTCCCACAAGAACCACTCGGCTGATCCTTCTTCAATATGCCCTTCACCAACATGCAGTGTTTCCTTGATTGAATTAGCTCTCACACCAATATTTGCGTCTAGAGCCTTTGCATTGAGGGCTATCTGAAAACGGCTGTGGCACTGAAGTTGTGTGAAAATGTGGAGTTGGTGGCATGTGAAACCCGCATGTGGAGCATGCGTTTGTGTGGGATGCTCACCAAGTTTCATTTCAGTCCTAGGCACACAAAGGGCACTAAGCCTAGAGTGTGAAAACTGAGTTTCCTTGAGAGCTGCTTGGAGCCTGATGGTGTGTGAAGTTAGTGAGCCAAATGGAGTTGTTCTCCCACAAGAACCACTCGGCTGATCCTTCTTCAATATGCCCTTCACCAACCTGCAGTGTTTCCTTGATTGAATTAGCTCTCACACCAATATTTGCGTCTAGAGCCTTTGCATTGAGGGCTATCTGCAAACGGCTGTGGCGCTGAAGTTGCATGTGAATGTGGAGTTGGTGGCATGTGAAACCCGCATGTGGAGCATGCGTTTGTGTGGGATGCTCACCAAGTTTCATTTCAGTCCTAGGCACAAAAAGGGCACTAAGCATAGAGTGTGAAAACTGAGTTTCCTTGAGAGCTGCTTGGAAGCCTGATGGTGTGTGAAGTTAGTGAGCCAAATGGAGTTGTTCTCCCACAAGAACCACTCGGCTGATCCTTCTTCAATATGCCCTTCACCAACCTGCAGTGTTTCCTTGATTGAATTAGCTCTCACACCAATATTTGCGTCTAGAGCCTTTGCATTGAGGGCTATCTGAAAACGGCTGTGGCGCTGAAGTTGCCTGTGAATGTGGAGTTGGTGGCATGTGAAACCCGCATGTGGAGCATTCGTTTGTGTGGGATGCTCTACCAGGTTCATTCCTAGATAATGCAGTGAAAGGGCACTAAGCATAGAGTGTGAAAACTGAGTTTCCTTGAGAGCTGCTTGGAAGCCTGATGGTGTGTGAAGTTAGTGAGCCAAATGGAGTTGGTCTCCCACAAGAAACACTCGGCTGATCCTTCTTCAATATGCTCTTCACCAACATGCAGTGTTTCCTTGATTGAATTAGCTCTCACACCAATATTTGCTTCTAGAGCCTTTGCATTGAGGGCTATCTGAAAACACCTGTGGCGCTGAAGTTGCCTGTGAATGTGGAGTTGGTGGCATGTGAAACCCGCATGTGGAGCATTCGTTTGTGTGGGATGCTCACCAAGATTCATTCCTAGATAATGCACTCAAAGGGCACTAAGCATAGAGTGTGAAAACTGAGTTTCCTTGAGAGCTGCTTGGAAGCCTGATGGTGTGTGAAGTTAGTGAGCCAAATGGAGTTGTTCTCCCACAAGAACCACTCGGCTGATCCTTCTTCAATATGCCCTTCACCAACATGCAGTGTTTCCTTGATTGAATTAGCTCTCACACCAATATTTGCGTCTAGAGCCTTTGCATTGAGGGCTATCTGAAAACGGCTGTGGCACTGAAGTTGCCTGTGAATGTGGAGTTGGTGGCATGTGAAACCCGCATGTGGAGCATTGGTTTGTGTGGGATGCTCTACCAGGTTCATGCCTAGATAATGCACTCAAATGGCACTAAGCATAGAGTGTGAAAACTGAGTTTCCTTGAGAGCTGCTTGGAAGCCTGATGGTGTGTGGAGTTAGTGAGCCAAATAGAGTTGTTCTCCCACAAGAACCACTCGGCTGATCCTTCTTCAATATGCCCTTCACCAACATGCAGTGTTTCCTTGATTGAATTAGCTCTCACACCAATATTTGCGTCTAGAGCCTTTGCATTGAGGACTATCTGAAAATGGCTGTGGCACTGAAGTTGGCTGAGAATGTGGAGTTGGTGGCATGTGAAACCCGCATGTGGAGCATTCGTTTGTGTGGGATGCTCTACCAGGTTCATTCCTAGATAATGCACTCAAAGGGCACTAAGCATAGAGTGTGAAAACTGAGTTTCCTTGAGAGCTGCTTGGAAGCCTGATGGTGTGTGAAGTTAGTGAGCCAAAATGGAGTTGTTCTCCCACAAGAACCACTCGGCTGATTCTTCTTCAATATGCTCTTCACCAACATGCAGTGTTTCCTTGATTGAATTAGCTCTCACACCAATATTTGCGTCTAGAGCCTTTGCATTGAGGGCTATCTGAAAACAAATGTGGCGCTGAAGTTGCCTGTGAATGTGGAGTTGGTGGCATGTGAAACCCGCATGTGGAGCATTCTTTTGTGTGGGATGCTCTACCAGGTTCATTCCTAGATAATGCAGTGAAAGGGCACTAAGCATAGAGTGTGAAAACTGAGTTTCCTTGAGAGCTGCTTGGAAGCCTGATGGTGTGTGAAGTTAGTGAGCCAAATGGAGTTGTTCTCCCACAAGAACCACTCGGCTGATCCTTCTTCAATATGCCCTTCACCAACCTGCAGTGTTTCCTTGATTGAATTAGCTCTCACACCAATATTTGCGTCTAGAGCCTTTGCATTGAGGGCTATCTGAAAACGGCTGTGGCGCTGAAGTTGCCTGTGAATGTGGAGTTGGTGGCATGTGAAACCCGCATGTGGAGCATGCGTTTGTGTGGGATGCTCACCAAGTTTCATTTCAGTCCTAGGCACACAAAGGGCACTAAGCATAGAGTGTGAAAACTGAGTTTCCTTGAGAGCTGCTTGGAAGCCTGATGGTGTGTGAAGTTAGTGAGCCAAATGGAGTTGTTCTCCCACAAGAACCACTCGGCTGATCCTTCTTCAATATGCCCTTCACCAACATGCAGTGTTTCCTTGATTGAATTAGCTCTCACACCAATATTTGCGTCTAGAGCCTTTGCATTGAGGGCTATCTGCAAACGGCTGTGGCGCTGAAGTTGCCTGTGAATGTGGAGTTGGTGGCATGTGAAACCCGCATGTGGAGCATGCGTTTGTGTGGGATGCTCACCATGTTTCATTTCAGTCCTAGGCACACAAAGGGCACTAAGCATAGAGTGTGAAAACTGAGTTTCCTTGAGAGCTGCTTGGAAGCCTGATGGTGTGTGAAGTTAGTGAGCCAAATGGAGTTGTTCTCCCACAAAAACCACTCGGCTGATCCTTCTTCAATATGCCCTTCACCAACATGCAGTGTTTCCTTGATTGAATTAGCTCTCACACCAATATTTGCGTCTAGAGCCTTTGCATTGAGGGCTATCTGCAAACGGCTGTGGCGCTGAAGTTGCCTGTGAATGTGGAGTTGGTGGCATGTGAAACCCGCATGTGGAGCATGCGTTTGTGTGGGATGCTCACCAAGTTTCATTTCAGTCCTAGGCACAAAAAGGGCACTAAGCATAGAGTGTGAAAACTGAGTTTCCTTGAGAGCTGCTTGGAAGCCTGATGGTGTGTGAAGTTAGTGAGCCAAATGGAGTTGTTCTCCCCACAAGAACCACTCGGCTGATCCTTCTTCAATATGCCCTTCACCAACCTGCAGTGTTTCCTTGATTGAATTAGCTCTCACACCAATATTTGCGTCTAGAGCCTTTGCATTGAGGGCTATCTGAAAACGGCTGTGGCGCTGAAGTTGCCTGTGAATGTGGAGTTGGTGGCATGTGAAACCCGCATGTGGAGCATTCGTTTGTGTGGGATGCTCTACCAGGTTCATTCCTAGATAATGCACTCAAAGGGCACTAATCATAGAGTGTGAAAAACTGAGTTTCCTTGAGAGCTGCTTGGAAGCCTGATGGTGTGTGGAGTTAGTGAGCCAAATAGAGTTGTTCTCCCACAAGAAACCACTCGGCTGATCCTTCTTCAATATGCCCTTCACCAACATGCAGTGTTTCCTTGATTGAATTAGCTCTCACACCAATATTTGCGTCTAGAGCCTTTGCATTGAGGGCTGTCTGAAAATGGCTGTGGCACTGAAGTTGCCTGAGAATGTGGAGTTGGTGGCATGTGAAACCCGCATGTGGAGCATTCGTTTGTGTGGGATGCTCTACCAGGTTCATTCCTAGATAATGCACTCAAATGGCACTAAGCATAGAGTGTGAAAACTGAGTTTCCTTGAGAGCTGCTTGGAAGCCTGATGGTGTGTGAAGTTAGTGAGCCAAATGGAGTTGTTCTCCCACAAGAACCACTCGGCTGATCCTTCTTCAATATGCCCTTCACCAACATGCAGTGTTTCCTTGATTGAATTAGCTCTCACACCAATATTTGCGTCTAGAGCCTTTGCATTGAGGGCTATCTGAAAACGGCTGTGGCGCTGAAGTTGCCTGTGAATGTGGAGTTGGTGGCATGTGAAACCCGCATGTGGAGCATGCGTTTGTGTGTGGATGCTCACCAAGTTTCATTTCAGTCCTAGGCACACAAAGGGCACTAAGCATAGAGTGTGAAAACTGAGTTTCCTTGAGAGCTGCTTGGAAGCCTGATGGTGTGTGAAGTTAGTGAGCCAAATGGAGTTGTTCTCCCACAAGAACCACTCGGCTGATCCTTCTTCAATATGCCCTTCACCAACCTGCAGTGTTTCCTTGATTGAATTAGCTCTCACACCAATATTTGCGTCTAGAGCCTTTGCATTGAGGGCTATCTGAAAACGGCTGTGGCGCTGAAGTTGCCTGTGAATGTGGAGTTGGTGGCATGTGAAACCCGCATGTGGAGCATTCGTTTGTGTGGGATGCTCTACCAGGTTCATTCCTAGATAATGCACTCAAAGGGCACTAAGCATAGAGTGTGAAAACTGAGTTTCCTTGAGAGCTGCTTGGAAGCCTGATGGTGTGTGAAGTTAGTGAGCCAAATGGAGTTGTTCTCCCACAAGAACCACTCGCTGATCCTTCTTCAATATGCCCTTCACCAACATGCAGTGTTTCCTTGATTGAATTAGCTCTCACACCAATATTTGCGTCTAGAGCCTTTGCATTGAGGGCTATCTGAAAACGGCTGTGGCGCTGAAGTTGCCTGTGAATGTGGAGTTGGTGGCATGTGAAACCCGCATGTGGAGCATGCGTTTGTGTGGGATGCTAACCAAGTTTCATTTCAGTCCTAGGCACACAAAGGGCACTAAGCATAGAGTGTGAAAACTGAGTTTCCTTGAGAGCTGCTTGGAAGCCTGATGGTGTGTGAAGTTAGTGAGCCAAAATGGAGTTGTTCTCCCACAAGAACCACTCGGCTGATTCTTCTTCAATATGCTCTTCACCAACATGCAGTGTTTCCTTGATTGAATTAGCTCTCACACCAATATTTGCGTCTAGAGCCTTTGCATTGAGGGCTATCTGAAAACGGCTGTGGCGCTGAAGTTGCCTGTGAATGTGGAGTTGGTGGCATGTGAAACCCGCATGTGGAGCATTCGTTTGTGTGGGATGCTCTACCAGGTTCATTCCTAGATAATGCAGTGAAAGGGCACTAAGCATAGAGTGTGAAAACTGAGTTTCCTTGAGAGCTGCTTGGAAGCCTGATGGTGTGTGAAGTTAGTGAGCCAAATGGAGTTGTTCTCGCACAAGGACCACTTGGTTGATCCTTCTTCAATATGCCCTTCACCAACATGCAGTGTTTCCTTGATTGAATTAGCTCTCACACCAATATTTGCGTCTAGAGACTTTGCATTGAGGGCTATCTGAAAACGGCTGTGGCGCTGAAGTTGCCTGTGAATGTGGAGTTGGTGGCATGTGAAACCCGCATGTGGAGCATTCGTTTGTGTGGGATGCTCTACCAGGTTCATTCCTAGATAATGCACTCAAAGGGCACTAAGCATAGAGTGTGAAAACTGAGTTTCCTTGAGAGCTGCTTGGAAGCCTGATGGTGTGTGAAGTTAGTGAGCCAAATGGAGTTGTTCTCCCACAAGAACCACTCGGCTGATCCTTCTTCAATATGCCCTTCACCAACATGCAGTGTTTCCTTGATTGAATTAGCTCTCACACCAATATTTGCGTCTAGAGCCTTTGCATTGAGGGCTATCTGAAAACGGCTGTGGCGCTGAAGTTGCCTGAGAATGTGGAGTTGGTGGCATGTGAAACCCGCATGTGGAGCATTCGTTTGTGTGGGATGCTCTACCAGGTTCATGCCTAGATAATGCACTCAAATGGCACTAATCATAGAGTGTGAAAACTGAGTTTCCTTGAGAGCTGCTTGGAAGCCTGATGGTGTGTGGAGTTAGTGAGCCAAATAGAGTTGTTCTCCCACAAGAACCACTCGGCTGATCCTTCTTCAATATGCCCTTCACCAACATGCAGTGTTTCCTTGATTGAATTAGCTCTCACACCAATATTTGCGTCTAGAGCCTTTGCATTGAGGGCTATCTGAAAATGGCTGTGGCACTGAAGTTGCCTGAGAATGTGGAGTTGGTGGCATGTGAAACCCGCATGTGGAGCATTCGTTTGTGTGGGATGCTCTACCAGGTTCATTCCTAGATAATGCACTCAAAGGGCACTAAGCATAGAGTGTGAAAACTGAGTTTCCTTGAGAGCTGCTTGGAAGCCTGATGGTGTGTGAAGTTAGTGAGCCAAATGGAGTTGTTCTCCCACAAGAACCACTCGGCTGATCCTTCTTCAATATGCCCTTCACCAACATGCAGTGTTTCCTTGATTGAATTAGCTCTCACACCAATATTTGCGTCTAGAGCCTTTGCATTGAGGGCTATCTGAAAACGGCTGTGGCGCTGAAGTTGCCTGTGAATGTGGAGTTGGTGGCATGTGAAACCCGCATGTGGAGCATGCGTTTGTGTGGGATGCTCACCAAGTTTCATTTCAGTCCTAGGCACAAAAAGGGCACTAAGCATAGAGTGTGAAAACTGAGTTTCCTTGAGAGCTGCTTGGAAGCCTGATGGTGTGTGAAGTTAGTGAGCCAAATGGAGTTGTTCTCCCACAAGAACCACTCGGCTGATCCTTCTTCAATATGCCCTTCACCAACCTGCAGTGTTTCCTTGATTGAATTAGCTCTCACACCAATATTTGCGTCTAGAGCCTTTGCATTGAGGGCTATCTGAAAACGGCTGTGGCGCTGAAGTTGCCTGTGAATGTGGAGTTGGTGGCATGTGAAACCCGCATGTGGAGCATTCGTTTGTGTGGGATGCTCTACCAGGTTCATTCCTAGATAATGCACTCAAAGGGCACTAATCATAGAGTGTGAAAACTGAGTTTCCTTGAGAGCTGCTTGGAAGCCTGATGGTGTGTGGAGTTAGTGAGCCAAATAGAGTTGTTCTCCCACAAGAACCACTCGGCTGATCCTTCTTCAATATGCCCTTCACCAACATGCAGTGTTTCCTTGATTGAATTAGCTCTAACACCAATATTTGCGTCTAGAGCCTTTGCATTGAGGGCTGTCTGAAAATGGCTGTGGCACTGAAGTTGCCTGAGAATGTGGAGTTGGTGGCATGTGAAACCCGCATGTGGAGCATTCGTTTGTGTGGGATGCTCTACCAGGTTCATTCCTAGATAATGCAGTGAAAGGGCACTAAGCATAGAGTGTGAAAACTGAGTTTCCTTGAGAGCTGCTTGGAAGCCTGATGGTGTGTGAAGTTAGTGAGCCAAATGGAGTTGTTCTCCCACAAGAACCACTCGGCTGATCCTTCTTCAATATGCCCTTCACCAACATGCAGTGTTTCCTTGATTGAATTAGCTCTCACACCAATATTTGCGTCTAGAGCCTTTGCATTGAGGGCTATCTGAAAACGGCTGTGGCGCTGAAGTTGCCTGTGAATGTGGAGTTGGTGGCATGTGAAACCCGCATGTGGAGCATTCGTTTGTGTGGGATGCTCTACCAGGTTCATTCCTAGATAATGCACTCAAAGGGCACTAAGCATAGAGTGTGAAAACTGAGTTTCCTTGAGAGCTGCTTGGAAACCTGATGGTGTGTGAAGTTAGTGAGCCAAATGGAGTTGTTCTCCCACAAGAACCACTCGGCTGATCCTTCTTCAATATGCCCTTCACCAACATGCAGTGTTTCCTTGATTGAATTAGCTCTCACACCAATATTTGCGTCTAGAGCCCTTGCATTGAGGGCTATCTGAAAACACCTGTGGCGCTGAAGTTGCCTGTGAATGTGGAGTTGGTGGCATGTGAAACCCGCATGTGGAGCATTCGTTGTGTGGGATGCTCTACCAGGTTCATTCCTAGATAATGCACTCAAAGGGCACTAAGCATAGAGTGTGAAAACTGAGTTTCCTTGAGAGCTGCTTGGAAGCCTGATGGTGTGTGAAGTTAGTGAGCCAAATGGAGTTGTTCTCCCACAAGAACCACTCGGCTGATCCTTCTTCAATATGCCCTTCACCAACATGCAGTGTTTCCTTGATTGAATTAGCTCTCACACCAATATTTGCACCTAGAGCCTTTGCATTGAGGGCTATCTGAAAACGGCTGTGGCGCTGAAGTTGCCTGTGAATGTGGAGTTGGTGGCATGTGAAACCCGCATGTGGAGCATTCGTTTGTGTGGGATGCTCACCAAGCTTCATTTCAGTCCTAGGCACTCAAAGGGCACTAAGCATAGAGTGTGAAAACTGAGTTTCCTTGAGAGCTGCTTGGAAGCCTGATGGTGTGTGAAGTTAGTGAGCCAAATGGAGTTGTTCTCCCACAAGAACTACTCGGCTGATTCTTCTTCAATATGCCCTTCACCAACATGCAGTGTTTCCTTGATTGAATTAGCTCTCACACCAATATTTACATCTAGAGGCTTTGCATTGAGGGCTATCTGAAAATGGCTGTGGCACTGAAGTTGCCTGAGAATGTGGAGTTGGTGGCATGTGGAACCCGCATGTGGAGCATTCGTTTGTGTGGGATGCCCTCAAGCTTCATTTCAATCCAAGGCACACAAAGGGCTCTAAGCATAGAGTGTGAAAACTGAGTTTCTTTGAGAGCTGCTTGGAAGCCTGATGGTGTGTGAAGTTAGTGAGCCAAATGGAGTTGTTCTCCCACAAGGACCGCTTGGTTGATCCTTCCTCAATATTCCCTTCACCAACATGCAGTGTTTCCTTGATTGAATTAGCTCTCACACCAATATTTGCATCTAGAGCCTTTGCATTGAGGGCTGTCTGAAAACGGCTGTGGCGCTGAAGTTGCCTGTGAATGTGGAGTTGGTGGCATGTGAAACCCGCATGTGGAGCATTCGTTTGTGTGGGATGCTCTACCAGATTCAATCCTAGATAATGCACTCAAAGGGCACTAAGCATAGGGTGTGAAAACTGAGTTTCCTTGAGAGCTGCTTGGAAGCCTGATGGTGTGTGAAGTTAGTGAGCCAAATGGAGTTGTTCTCCCACAAGAACCACTCGGCTGATCCTTCTTCAATATGCCCTTCACGAACATGCAGTGTTTCCTTGATTGAATTAGCTCTCACACCAATATTTGCACCTAGAGCCTTTGCATTGAGGGCTATCTGAAAACGGCTGTGGCGCTGAAGTTGCCTGTGAAAATGTGGAGTTGGTGGCATGTGAAACCCTCATGTGGAGCATTCGTTTGTGTGGGATGCTCACCAAGTTTCATTTCAGTCCTGGCACACAAGGGGCACTAAGCATAGAGTGTGAAAACTGAGTTTCCTTGAGAGCTGCTTAGAAGCCTGATGGTGTGTGAAATTAGTGAGCCAAATGGAGTTGTTCTCGCACAAGACCTCTTGGTTGATCCTTCTTCAATATGCCCTTCACCAACATGCAGTGTTTCCTTGATTGAATTAGCTCTCACACCAATATTTGCGTCTAGAGCCTTTGCATTGAGGGCTATCTGAAAGCGGCTGTGGCACTGAAGTTGCCTGTGAATGTGGAGTTGGTGGCATGTGAAACCCGCATGTGGAGCATTCTTTTGTGTGGGATGCTCACCAAGCTTCATTTCAGTCATAGGCACTCAAAGGGCACTAAGCATAGAGTGTGAAAACTGAGTTTTCTTGAGAGCTGCTTGGAAGCCTGATGGTGTGTGAAGTTAGTGAGCCAAATGGAGTTGTTCTCCCACAAGAACCACTTGGTTGATCCTTCTTCAATATGCCCTTCACCAACATGCAGTGTTTCCTTGATTGAATTAGCTCTCACACCAATATTTGCGTCTAGAGCCTTTGCATTGAGGGCTATCTGAAAGCGGCTGTGGCACTGAAGTTGCCTGTGAATGTGGAGTTGGTGGCATGTGAAACCCGCATGTGGAGCATTCGTTTGTGTGGGATGCTCACCAAGCTTCATTTCAGTCTTAGGCACTCATAGGGCACTAAGCATAGAGTGTGAAAACTGAGTTTCCTTGAGAGCTGCTTGGAAGCCTGATGGTGTGTGAAGTTAGTGAGCCAAATGGAGTTGTTCTCGCACAAGGACCACTTGGTTGATCCTTCTTCAATATGCCCTTCACCAACATGCAGTGTTTCCTTGATTGAATTAGCTCTCACACCAATATTTGCGTCTAGAGACTTTGCATTGAGGGCTATCTGAAAACGGCTGTGGCGCTGAAGTTGCCTGTGAATGTGGAGTTGGTGGCATGTGAAACCCGCATGTGGAGCATTCGTTTGTGTGGGATGCTCTACTAGATTCATTCCTAGATAATGCACTCAAAGGGCACTAAGCATAGAGTGTGAAAACTGAGTTTCCTTGAGAGCTGCTTGGAAGCCTGATGGTGTGTGAAGTTAGTGAGCCAAATGGAGTTGTTCTCGCACAAGGACCACTTGGTTGATCCTTCTTCAATATGCCCTTCACCAACATGCAGTGTTTCCTTGATTGAATTAGCTCTCACACCAATATTTGCGTCTAGAGCCTTTGCATTGAGGGCTATCTGAAAGCGGCTGTGGCACTGAAGTTGCCTGTGAATGTGGAGTTGGTGGCATGTGAAACCCGCATGTGGAGCATTCGTTTGTGTGGGATGCTCACCAAGCTTCATTTCAGTCTTAGGCACTCAAAGGGCACTAAGCATAGAGTGTGAAAACTCAGTTTCCTTGAGAGCTGCTTGGAAGCCTGATGGTGTGTGAAGTTAGTGAGCCAAATGGAGTTGTTCTCGCACAAGGACCACTTGGTTGATCCTTCTTCAATATGCCCTTCACCAACATGCAGTGTTTCCTTGATTGAATTAGCTCTCACACCAATATTTGCGTCTAGAGACTTTGCTTTGAGGGCTATCTGAAAACGACTGTGGCGCTGAAGTTGCCTGTGAATGTGGAGTTGGTGGCATGTGAAACCCGCATGTGGAGCATTCGTTTGTGTGGGATGCTCTACCAGGTTCATTCCTAGATAATGCACTCAAAGGGCACTAAGCATAGAGTGTGAAAACTGAGTTTCCTTGAGAGCTGCTTGGAAGCCTGATGGTGTGTGAAGTTAGTGAGCCAAATGGAGTTGTTCTCGCACAAGGACCACTTGGTTGATCCTTCTTCAATATGCCCTTCACCAACATGCAGTGTTTCCTTGATTGAATTAGCTCTCACACCAATATTTGCGTCTAGAGCCTTTGCATTGAGGGCTATCTGAAAGCGGCTGTGGCACTGAAGTTGCCTGTGAATGTGGAGTTGGTGGCATGTGAAACCCGCATGTGGAGCATGCGTTTGTGTGGGATGCTCACCAAGTTTCATTTCAGTCCTAGGCACACAAAGGGCACTAAGCATAGAGTGTGAAAACTGAGTTTCCTTGAGAGCTTCTTGGAGCCTGATGGTGTGTGAAGTTAGTGAGCCAAATGGAGTTGTTCTCCCACAAGAACCACTCGGCTGATCCTTCTTCAATATGCCCTTCACCAACATGCAGTGTTTCCTTGATTGAATTAGCTCTCACACCAATATTTGCGTCTAGAGCCTTTGCATTGAGGGCTATCTGAAAACGGCTGTGGCGCTGAAGTTGCCTGTGAATGTGGAGTTGGTGGCATGTGAAACCCGCATGTGGAGCATGCGTTTGTGTGGGATGCTCACCATGTTTCATTTCAGTCCTAGGCACACAAAGGGCACTAAGCATAGAGTGTGAATACTGAGTTTCCTTGAGAGCTGCTTGGAAGCCTGATGGTGTGTGAAGTTAGTGAGCCAAAATGGAGTTGTTCTCCCACAAGAACCACTCGGCTGATTCTTCTTCAATATGCTCTTCACCAACATGCAGTGTTTCCTTGATTGAATTAGCTCTCACACCAATATTTGCGTCTAGAGCCTTTGCATTGAGGGCTATCTGAAAACGGCTGTGGCGCTGAAGTTGCCTGTGAATGTGGAGTTGGTGGCATGTGAAACCCGCATGTGGAGCATTCTTTTGTGTGGGATGCTCTACCAGGTTCATTCCTAGATAATGCAGTGAAAGGGCACTAAGCATAGAGTGTGAAAACTGAGTTTCCTTGAGAGCTGCTTGGAAGCCTGATGGTGTGTGAAGTTAGTGAGCCAAATGGAGTTGTTCTCCCACAAGAACCACTCGGCTGATCCTTCTTCAATATGCCCTTCACCAACCTGCAGTGTTTCCTTGATTGAATTAGCTCTCACACCAATATTTGCGTCTAGAGCCTTTGCATTGAGGGCTATCTGAAAACGGCTGTGGCGCTGAAGTTGCCTGAGAATGTGGAGTTGGTGGCATGTGAAACCCGCATGTGGAGCATTCGTTTGTGTGGGATGCTCTACCAGGTTCATTCCTAGATAATGCACTCAAAGGGCACTAAGCATAGAGTGTGAAAACTGAGTTTCCTTGAGAGCTGCTAGGAAGCCTGATGGTGTGTGAAGTTAGTGAGCCAAATAGAGTTGTTCTCCCACAAGAACCACTCGGCTGATCCTTCTTCAATATGCCCTTCAGCAACATGCAGTGTTTCCTTGATTGAATTAGCTCTCACACCAATATTTGCGTCTAGAGCCTTTGCATTGAGGGCTATCTGAAAACGGCTGTGGCACTGAAGTTGTGTGAAAATGTGGAGTTGGTGGCATGTGAAACCCGCGTGTGTAGCATTCGTTTGTGTGGGATGCTCACCAAGATTCATTCCTAGATAATGCACTCAAAGGGCACTAAGCATAGAGTGTGAAAACTGAGTTTCCTTGAGAGCTGCTTGGAAGCCTGATGGTGTGTGAAGTTAGTGAGCCAAATGGAGTTGTTCTCCCACAAGAACCACTCGGCTGATCCTTCTTCAATATGCCCTTCACCAACATGCAGTGTTTCCTTGATTGAATTAGCTCTCACACCAATATTTGCGTCTAGAGCCTTTGCATTGAGGGCTATCTGAAAACGGCTGTGGCGCTGAAGTTGCCTGTGAATGTGGAGTTGGTGGCATGTG
The DNA here is from genome assembly GCF_030435755.1 of Ochotona princeps. Classification (NCBI taxonomy): domain Eukaryota; kingdom Metazoa; phylum Chordata; class Mammalia; order Lagomorpha; family Ochotonidae; genus Ochotona; species Ochotona princeps. The sequence goes on along the minus strand of NW_026700018.1, from coordinate 72,052 downwards.
AAACCCGCATGTGGAGCATTCGTTTGTGTGGGATGCTCACCAAGCTTCATTTCAGTCCTAGGCACTCAAAGGGCACTAAGCATAGAGTGTGAAAACTGAGTTTCCTTGAGAGCTGCTTGGAAGCCTGATGGTGTGTGAAGTTAGTGAGCCAAATGGAGTTGTTCTCGCAGAAGGACCACTTGGTTGATCCTTCTTCAATATGCCCTTCACCAACATGCAGTGTTTCCTTGATTGAATTAGCTCTCACACCAATATTTGCGTCTAGAGCCTTTGCATTGAGGGCTATCTGAAAGCGACTGTGGCACTGAAGTTGCCTGTGAATGTGGAGTTGGTGGCATGTGAAACCCACATGTGGAGCATTCGTTTGTGTGGGATGCTCACCAAGCTTCATTTCAGTCTTAGGCACTCAAAGGGCACTAAGCATAGAGTGTGAAAACTGAGTTTCCTTGAGAGCTGCTTGGAAGCCTGATGGTGTGTGAAGTTAGTGAGCCAAATGGAGTTGTTCTCCCACAAGAACCACTCGGCTGATCCTTCTTCAATATGCCCTTCACCAACATGCAGTGTTTCCTTGATTGAATTAGCTCTCACACCAATATTTGCGTCTAGAGCCTTTGCATTGAGGGCTATCTGAAAACGGCTGTGGCGCTGAAGTTGCCTGTGAATGTGGAGTTGGTGGCATGTGAAACCCGCATGTGGAGCATGCGTTTGTGTGGGATGCTAACCAAGTTTCATTTCAGTCCTAGGCACACAAAGGGCACTAAGCATAGAGTGTGAAAACTGAGTTTCCTTGAGAGCTGCTTGGAAGCCTGATGGTGTGTGAAGTTAGTGAGCCAAAATGGAGTTGTTCTCCCACAAGAACCACTCGGCTGATTCTTCTTCAATATGCTCTTCACCAACATGCAGTGTTTCCTTGATTGAATTAGCTCTCACACCAATATTTGCGTCTAGAGCCTTTGCATTGAGGGCTATCTGAAAACAAATGTGGCGCTGAAGTTGCCTGTGAATGTGGAGTTGGTGGCATGTGAAACCCGCATGTGGAGCATTCGTTTGTGTGGGATGCTCTACCAGGTTCATTCCTAGATAATGCAGTGAAAGGGCACTAAGCATAGAGTGTGAAAACTGAGTTTCCTTGAGAGCTGCTTGGAAGCCTGATGGTGTGTGAAGTTAGTGAGCCAAATGGAGTTGTTCTCGCACAAGGACCACTTGGTTGATCCTTCTTCAATATGCCCTTCACCAACATGCAGTGTTTCCTTGATTGAATTAGCTCTCACACCAATATTTGCGTCTAGAGACTTTGCATTGAGGGCTATCTGAAAACGGCTGTGGCGCTGAAGTTGCCTGTGAATGTGGAGTTGGTGGCATGTGAAACCCGCATGTGGAGCATTCGTTTGTGTGGGATGCTCTACCAGGTTCATTCCTAGATAATGCACTCAAAGGGCACTAAGCATAGAGTGTGAAAACTGAGTTTCCTTGAGAGCTGCTTGGAAGCCTGATGGTGTGTGAAGTTAGTGAGCCAAATGGAGTTGTTCTCCCACAAGAACCACTCGGCTGATCCTTCTTCAATATGCCCTTCACCAACATGCAGTGTTTCCTTGATTGAATTAGCTCTCACACCAATATTTGCGTCTAGAGCCTTTGCATTGAGGGCTATCTGAAAACGGCTGTGGCGCTGAAGTTGCCTGAGAATGTGGAGTTGGTGGCATGTGAAACCCGCATGTGGAGCATTCGTTTGTGTGGGATGCTCTACCAGGTTCATGCCTAGATAATGCACTCAAATGGCACTAATCATAGAGTGTGAAAACTGAGTTTCCTTGAGAGCTGCTTGGAAGCCTGATGGTGTGTGGAGTTAGTGAGCCAAATAGAGTTGTTCTCCCACAAGAACCACTCGGCTGATCCTTCTTCAATATGCCCTTCACCAACATGCAGTGTTTCCTTGATTGAATTAGCTCTCACACCAATATTTGCGTCTAGAGCCTTTGCATTGAGGGCTATCTGAAAACGGCTGTGGCGCTGAAGTTGCCTGAGAATGTGGAGTTGGTGGCATGTGAAACCCGCATGTGGAGCATTCGTTTGTGTGGGATGCTCTACCAGGTTCATTCCTAGATAATGCACTCAAAGGGCACTAAGCATAGAGTGTGAAAACTGAGTTTCCTTGAGAGCTGCTTGGAAGCCTGATGGTGTGTGAAGTTAGTGAGCCAAATGGAGTTGTTCTCCCACAAGAACCACTCGGCTGATCCTTCTTCAATATGCCCTTCACCAACATGCAGTGTTTCCTTGATTGAATTAGCTCTCACACCAATATTTGCGTCTAGAGCCTTTGCATTGAGGGCTATCTGAAAACGGCTGTGGCGCTGAAGTTGCCTGCGAATGTGGAGTTGGTGGCATGTGAAACCCGCATGTGGAGCATGCGTTTGTGTGGGATGCTCACCAAGTTTCATTTCAGTCCTAGGCACAAAAAGGGCACTAAGCATAGAGTGTGAAAACTGAGTTTCCTTGAGAGCTGCTTGGAAGCCTGATGGTGTGTGAAGTTAGTGAGCCAAATGGAGTTGTTCTCCCACAAGAACCACTCGGCTGATCCTTCTTCAATATGCCCTTCACCAACCTGCAGTGTTTCCTTGATTGAATTAGCTCTCACACCAATATTTGCGTCTAGAGCCTTTGCATTGAGGGCTATCTGAAAACGGCTGTGGCGCTGAAGTTGCCTGTGAATGTGGAGTTGGTGGCATGTGAAACCCGCATGTGGAGCATTCGTTTGTGTGGGATGCTCTACCAGGTTCATTCCTAGATAATGCACTCAAAGGGCACTAATCATAGAGTGTGAAAACTGAGTTTCCTTGAGAGCTGCTTGGAAGCCTGATGGTGTGTGGAGTTAGTGAGCCAAATAGAGTTGTTCTCCCACAAGAACCACTCGGCTGATCCTTCTTCAATATGCCCTTCACCAACATGCAGTGTTTCCTTGATTGAATTAGCTCTAACACCAATATTTGCGTCTAGAGCCTTTGCATTGAGGGCTGTCTGAAAATGGCTGTGGCACTGAAGTTGCCCTTGAGAATGTGGAGTTGGTGGCATGTGAAACCCGCATGTGGAGCATTCGTTTGTGTGGGATGCTCTACCAGGTTCATTCCTAGATAATGCAGTGAAAGGGCACTAAGCATAGAGTGTGAAAACTGAGTTTCCTTGAGAGCTGCTTGGAAGCCTGATGGTGTGTGAAGTTAGTGAGCCAAATGGAGTTGTTCTCCCACAAGAACCACTCGGCTGATCCTTCTTCAATATGCCCTTCACCAACATGCAGTGTTTCCTTGATTGAATTAGCTCTCACACCAATATTTGCGTCTAGAGCCTTTGCATTGAGGGCTATCTGAAAACGGCTGTGGCGCTGAAGTTGCCTGTGAATGTGGAGTTGGTGGCATGTGAAACCCGCATGTGGAGCATTCGTTTGTGTGGGATGCTCTACCAGGTTCATTCCTAGATAATGCACTCAAAGGGCACTAAGCATAGAGTGTGAAAACTGAGTTTCCTTGAGAGCTGCTTGGAAACCTGATGGTGTGTGAAGTTAGTGAGCCAAATGGAGTTGTTCTCCCACAAGAACCACTCGGCTGATCCTTCTTAATATGCCCTTCACCAACATGCAGTGTTTCCTTGATTGAATTAGCTCTCACACCAATATTTGCGTCTAGAGCCCTTGCATTGAGGGCTATCTGAAAACACCTGTGGCGCTGAAGTTGCCTGTGAATGTGGAGTTGGTGGCATGTGAAACCCGCATGTGGAGCATTCGTTTGTGTGGGATGCTCTACCAGGTTCATTCCTAGATAATGCACTCAAAGGGCACTAAGCATAGAGTGTGAAAACTGAGTTTCCTTGAGAGCTGCTTGGAAGCCTGATGGTGTGTGAAGTTAGTGAGCCAAATGGAGTTGTTCTCCCACAAGAACCACTCGGCTGATCCTTCTTCAATATGCCCTTCACCAACATGCAGTGTTTCCTTGATTGAATTAGCTCTCACACCAATATTTGCACCTAGAGCCTTTGCATTGAGGGCTATCTGAAAACGGCTGTGGCGCTGAAGTTGCCTGTGAATGTGGAGTTGGTGGCATGTGAAACCCGCATGTGGAGCATTCGTTTGTGTGGGATGCTCACCAAGCTTCATTTCAGTCCTAGGCACTCAAAGGGCACTAAGCATAGAGTGTGAAAACTGAGTTTCCTTGAGAGCTGCTTGGAAGCCTGATGGTGTGTGAAGTTAGTGAGCCAAATGGAGTTGTTCTCCCACAAGAACTACTCGGCTGATTCTTCTTCAATATGCCCTTCACCAACATGCAGTGTTTCCTTGATTGAATTAGCTCTCACACCAATATTTACATCTAGAGGCTTTGCATTGAGGGCTATCTGAAAATGGCTGTGGCACTGAAGTTGCCTGAGAATGTGGAGTTGGTGGCATGTGGAACCCGCATGTGGAGCATTCGTTTGTGTGGGATGCCCCTCAAGCTTCATTTCAATCCAAGGCACACAAAGGGCTCTAAGCATAGAGTGTGAAAACTGAGTTTCTTTGAGAGCTGCTTGGAAGCCTGATGGTGTGTGAAGTTAGTGAGCCAAATGGAGTTGTTCTCCCACAAGGACCGCTTGGTTGATCCTTCCTCAATATTCCCTTCACCAACATGCAGTGTTTCCTTGATTGAATTAGCTCTCACACCAATATTTGCATCTAGAGCCTTTGCATTGAGGGCTGTCTGAAAACGGCTGTGGCGCTGAAGTTGCCTGTGAATGTGGAGTTGGTGGCATGTGAAACCCGCATGTGGAGCATTCGTTTGTGTGGGATGCTCTACCAGATTCAATCCTAGATAATGCACTCAAAGGGCACTAAGCATAGGGTGTGAAAACTGAGTTTCCTTGAGAGCTGCTTGGAAGCCTGATGGTGTGTGAAGTTAGTGAGCCAAATGGAGTTGTTCTCCCACAAGAACCACTCGGCTGATCCTTCTTCAATATGCCCTTCACGAACATGCAGTGTTTCCTTGATTGAATTAGCTCTCACACCAATATTTGCACCTAGAGCCTTTGCATTGAGGGGCTATCTGAAAACGGCTGTGGCGCTGAAGTTGCCTGTGAAAATGTGGAGTTGGTGGCATGTGAAACCCGCATGTGGAGCATTCGTTGTGTGGGATGCTCACCAAGTTTTCATTTCAGTCCTGGCACACAAGGGGCACTAAGCATAGAGTGTGAAAACTGAGTTTCCTTGAGAGCTGCTTAGAAGCCTGATGGTGTGTGAAGTTAGTGAGCCAAATGGAGTTGTTCTCGCACAAGGACCTCTTGGTTGATCCTTCTTCAATATGCCCTTCACCAACATGCAGTGTTTCCTTGATTGAATTAGCTCTCACACCAATATTTGCGTCTAGAGCCTTTGCATTGAGGGCTATCTGAAAGCGGCTGTGGCACTGAAGTTGCCTGTGAATGTGGAGTTGGTGGCATGTGAAACCCGCATGTGGAGCATTCTTTTGTGTGGGATGCTCACCAAGCTTCATTTCAGTCATAGGCACTCAAAGGGCACTAAGCATAGAGTGTGAAAACTGAGTTTTCTTGAGAGCTGCTTGGAAGCCTGATGGTGTGTGAAGTTAGTGAGCCAAATGGAGTTGTTCTCCCACAAGAACCACTCGGCTGATCCTTCTTCAATATGCCCTTCACCAACATGCAGTGTTTCCTTGATTGAATTAGCTCTCACACCAATATTTGCGTCTAGAGCCTTTGCATTGAGGGCTATCTGAAAGCGGCTGTGGCACTGAAGTTGCCTGTGAATGTGGAGTTGGTGGCATGGTGAAACCCGCATGTGGAGCATTCGTTTGTGTGGGATGCTCACCAAGCTTCATTTCAGTCTTAGGCACTCATAGGGCACTAAGCATAGAGTGTGAAAACTGAGTTTCCTTGAGAGCTGCTTGGAAGCCTGATGGTGTGTGAAGTTAGTGAGCCAAATGGAGTTGTTCTCGCACAAGGACCACTTGGTTGATCCTTCTTCAATATGCCCTTCACCAACATGCAGTGTTTCCTTGATTGAATTAGCTCTCACACCAATATTTGCGTCTAGAGACTTTGCATTGAGGGCTATCTGAAAACGGCTGTGGCGCTGAAGTTGCCTGTGAATGTGGAGTTGGTGGCATGTGAAACCCGCATGTGGAGCATTCGTTTGTGTGGGATGCTCTACTAGATTCATTCCTAGATAATGCACTCAAAGGGCACTAAGCATAGAGTGTGAAAACTGAGTTTCCTTGAGAGCTGCTTGGAAGCCTGATGGTGTGTGAAGTTAGTGAGCCAAATGGAGTTGTTCTCGCACAAGGACCACTTGGTTGATCCTTCTTCAATATGCCCTTCACCAACATGCAGTGTTTCCTTGATTGAATTAGCTCTCACACCAATATTTGCGTCTAGAGCCTTTGCATTGAGGGCTATCTGAAAGCGGCTGTGGCACTGAAGTTGCCTGTGAATGTGGAGTTGGTGGCATGTGAAACCCGCATGTGGAGCATTCGTTTGTGTGGGATGCTCACCAAGCTTCATTTCAGTCTTAGGCACTCAAAGGGCACTAAGCATAGAGTGTGAAAACTCAGTTTCCTTGAGAGCTGCTTGGAAGCCTGATGGTGTGTGAAGTTAGTGAGCCAAATGGAGTTGTTCTCGCACAAGGACCACTTGGTTGATCCTTCTTCAATATGCCCTTCACCAACATGCAGTGTTTCCTTGATTGAATTAGCTCTCACACCAATATTTGCGTCTAGAGACTTTGCATTGAGGGCTATCTGAAAACGGCTGTGGCACTGAAGTTGCCTGAGAATGTGGAGTTGGTGGCATGTGGAACCGCATGTGGAGCATTCGTTTGTGTGGGATGCCCCTCAAGCTTCATTTCAATCCAAGGCACACAAAGGGCTCTAAGCATAGAGTGTGAAAACTGAGTTTCTTTGAGAGCTGCTTGGAAGCCTGATGGTGTGTGAAGTTAGTGAGAAAAAATGGAGTTGTTCTCCCACAAGAACCACTCGGCTGATTCTTCTTCAATATGCTCTTCACCAACATGCAGTGTTTCCTTGATTGAATTAGCTCTCACACCAATATTTGTGTCTAGAGCCTTTGCATTGAGGGCTATCTGAAAACGGCTGTGGCGCTGAAGTTGCCTGTGAATGTGGAGTTGGTGGCATGTGAAACCCGCATGTGGAGCATTCTTTTGTGTGGGATGCTCTACCAGGTTCATTCCTAGATAATGCACTCAAAGGGCACTAAGCATAGAGTGTGAAAACTGAGTTTCCTTGAGAGCTGCTTGGAAGCCTGATGGTGTGTGAAGTTAGTGAGCCAAATGGAGTTGTTCTCCCACAAGAACCACTCGGCTGATCCTTCTTCAATATGCCCTTCACCAACCTGCATTGTTTCCTTGATTGAATTAGCTCTCACACCAATATTTGCGTCTAGAGCCTTTGCATTGAGGGCTATCTGAAAACGGCTGTGGCGCTGAAGTTGCCTGAGAATGTGGAGTTGGTGGCATGTGAAACCCGCATGTGGAGCATTCGTTTGTGTGGGATGCTCTACCAGGTTCATTCCTAGATAATGCACTCAAAGGGCACTAAGCATAGAGTGTGAAAACTGAGTTTCCTTGAGAGCTGCTAGGAAGCCTGATGGTGTGTGAAGTTAGTGAGCCAAATAGAGTTGTTCTCCCACAAGAACCACTCGGCTGATCCTTCTTCAATATGCCCTTCACCAACATGCAGTGTTTCCTTGATTGAATTAGCTCTCACACCAATATTTGCGTCTAGAGCCTTTGCATTGAGGGCTATCTGAAAACGGCTGTGGCGCTGAAGTTGTGTGAAAATGTGGAGTTGGTGGCATGTGAAACCCGCGTGTGTAGCATTCGTTTGTGTGGGATGCTCACCAAGATTCATTCCTAGATAATGCACTCAAAGGGCACTAAGCATAGAGTGTGAAAACTGAGTTTCCTTGAGAGCTGCTTGGAAGCCTGATGGTGTGTGAAGTTAGTGAGCCAAATGGAGTTGTTCTCCCACAAGAACCACTCGGCTGATCCTTCTTCAATATGCCCTTCACCAACATGCAGTGTTTCCTTGATTGAATTAGCTCTCACACCAATATTTGCGTCTAGAGCCTTTGCATTGAGGGCTATCTGAAAACGGCTGTGGCACTGAAGTTGCCTGTGAATGTGGAGTTGGTGGCATGTGAAACCCGCATGTGGAGCATTCGTTTGTGTGGGATGCTCACCAAGCTTCATTTCAGTCCTAGGCACTCAAAGGGCACTAAGCATAGAGTGTGAAAACTGAGTTTCCTTGAGAGCTGCTTGGAGCCTGATGGTGTGTGAAGTTAGTGAGCCAAATGGAGTTGTTCTCCCACAAGAACCACTCGGCTGATCCTTCTTCAATATGCCCTTCACCAACCTGCAGTGTTTCCTTGATTGAATTAGCTCTCACACCAATATTTGCGTCTAGAGCCTTTGCATTGAGGGCTATCTGAAAACGGCTGTGGCGCTGAAGTTGCCTGAGAATGTGGAGTTGGTGGCATGTGAAACCCGCATGTGGAGCATTCGTTTGTGTGGGATGCTCTACCAGGTTCATTCCTAGATAATGCACTCAAATGGCACTAAGCATAGAGTGTGAAAACTGAGTTTCCTTGAGAGCTGCTTGGAAGCCTGATGGTGTGTGGAGTTAGTGAGCCAAATAGAGTTGTTCTCCCACAAGAACCACTCGGCTGATCCTTCTTCAATATGCCCTTCACCAACATGCAGTGTTTCCTTGATTGAATTAGCTCTCATACCAATATTTGCGTCCAGAGCCTTTGCATTGAGGGCTATCTGAAAACGGCTGTGGCACTGAAGTTGCCTGAGAATGTGGAGTTGGTGGCATGTGAAACCCGCATGTGGAGCATTCGTTTGTGTGGGATGCTCTACCAGGTTCATTCCTAGATAATGCACTCAAAGTGCACTAAGCATAGAGTGTGAAAACTGAGTTTCCTTGAGAGCTGCTTGGAAGCCTGATGGTGTGTGAAGTTAGTGAGCCAAATGGAGTTGTTCTCCCACAAGAACCACTCGGCTGATCCTTCTTCAATATGCCCTTCACCAACATGCAGTGTTTCCTTGATTGAATTAGCTCTCACACCAATATTTGCGTCTAGAGCCTTTGCATTGAGGGCTATCTGAAAACGGCTGTGGCGCTGAAGTTGCCTGTGAATGTGGAGTTGGTGGCATGTGAAACCCGCATGTGGAGCATGCGTTTGTGTGGGATGCTCACCAAGTTTCATTTCAGTCCTAGGCACACAAAGGGCACTAAGCATAGAGTGTGAAAACTGAGTTTCCTTGAGAGCTGCTTGGAAGCCTGATGGTGTGTGAAGTTAGTGAGCCAAAATGGAGTTGTTCTCGCACAAGAACCACTCGGCTGATCCTTCTTCAATATGCCCTTCACCAACATGCAGTGTTTCCTTGATTGAATTAGCTCTCACACCAATATTTGCGTCTAGAGCCTTTGCATTGAGGGCTATCTGAAAACACCTGTGGCGCTGAAGTTGCCTGTGAATGTGGAGTTGGTGGCATGTGAAACCCGCATGTGGAGCATTCGTTTGTGTGGGATGCTCACCAAGCTTCATTTCAGTCTTAGGCACTCATAGGGCACTAAGCATAGAGTGTGAAAACTGAGTTTCCTTGAGAGCTGCTTGGAAGCCTGATGGTGTGTGAAGTTAGTGAGCCAAATGGAGTTGTTCTCGCACAAGGACCACTTGGTTGATCCTTCTTCAATATGCCCTTCACCAACATGCAGTGTTTCCTTGATTGAATTAGCTCTCACACCAATATTTGCGTCTAGAGACTTTGCATTGAGGGCTATCTGAAAACGGCTGTGGCGCTGAAGTTGCCTGTGAATGTGGAGTTGGTGGCATGTGAAACCCGCATGTGGAGCATTCGTTTGTGTGGGATGCTCTACTAGATTCATTCCTAGATAATGCACTCAAAGGGCACTAAGCATAGAGTGTGAAAACTGAGTTTCCTTGAGAGCTGCTTGGAAGCCTGATTGTGTGTGAAGTTAGTGAGCCAAATGGAGTTGTTCTCGCACAAGGACCACTTGGTTGATCCTTCTTCAATATGCCCTTCACCAACATGCAGTGTTTCCTTGATTGAATTAGCTCTCACACCAATATTTGCGTCTAGAGCCTTTGCATTGAGGGCTATCTGAAAACGGCTGTGGCACTGAAGTTGCCTGTGAATGTGGAGTTGGTGGCATGTGAAACCCGCATGTGGAGCATTCGTTTGTGTGGGATGCTCTATCAGGTTCATTCCTAGATAATGCACTCAAAGGGCACTAAGCATAGAGTGTGAAAACTGAGTTTCCTTGAGAGCTGCTTGGAAGCCTGATGGTGTGTGAAGTTAGTGAGCCAAAATGGAGTTGTTCTCCCACAGAACCACTCGGCTGATTCTTCTTCAATATGCGCTTCACCAACATGCAGTGTTTCCTTGATTGAATTAGCTCTCACACCAATATTTGCGTCTAGAGCCTTTGCATTGAGGGCTATCTGAAAACACCTGTGGCGCTGAAGTTGCCTGTGAATGTGGAGTTGGTGGCATGTGAAACCCGCATGTGGAGCATTCGTTTGTGTGGGATGCTCTACCAGGTTCATTCCTAGATAATGCACTCAAAGGGCACTAAGCATAGAGTGTGAAAACTGAGTTTCCTTGAGAGCTGCTTGGAAGCCTGATGGTGTGTGAAGTTAGTGAGCCAAATGGAGTTGTTCTCCCACAAGAACCACTCGGCTGATCCTTCTTCAATATGCCCTTCACCAACATGCAGTGTTTCCTTGATTGAATTAGCTCTCACACCAATATTTGCGTCTAGAGCCTTTGCATTGAGGGCTATCTGAAAACGGCTGTGGCGCTGAAGTTGCCTGTGAATGTGGAGTTGGTGGCATGTGAAACCCGCATGTGGAGCATGCGTTTGTGTGGGATGCTCACCATGTTTCATTTCAGTCCTAGGCACACAAAGGGCACTAAGCATAGAGTGTGAATACTGAGTTTCCTTGAGAGCTGCTTGGAAGCCTGATGGTGTGTGAAGTTAGTGAGCCAAAATGGAGTTGTTCTCCCACAAGAACCACTCGGCTGATTCTTCTTCAATATGCTCTTCACCAACATGCAGTGTTTCCTTGATTGAATTAGCTCTCACACCAATATTTGCGTCTAGAGCCTTTGCATTGAGGGCTATCTGAAAACGGCTGTGGCGCTGAAGTTGCCTGTGAATGTGGAGTTGGTGGCATGTGAAACCCGCATGTGGAGCATTCTTTTGTGTGGGATGCTCTACCAGGTTCATTCCTAGATAATGCAGTGAAAGGGCACTAAGCATAGAGTGTGAAAACTGAGTTTCCTTGAGAGCTGCTTGGAAGCCTGATGGTGTGTGAAGTTAGTGAGCCAAATGGAGTTGTTCTCCCACAAGAACCACTCGGCTGATCCTTCTTCAATATGCCCTTCACCAACATGCAGTGTTTCCTTGATTGAATTAGCTCTCACACCAATATTTGCGTCTAGAGCCTTTGCATTGAGGGCTATCTGAAAACGGCTGTGGCGCTGAAGTTGCCTGAGAATGTGGAGTTGGTGGCATATGAAACCCGCATGTGGAGCATTCGTTTGTGTGGGATGCTCTACCAGGTTCATTCCTAGATAATGCACTCAAAGGGCACTAAGCATAGAGTGTGAAAACTGAGTTTCCTTGAGAGCTGCTAGGAAGCCTGATGGTGTGTGAAGTTAGTGAGCCAAATAGAGTTGTTCTCCCACAAGAACCACTCGGCTGATCCTTCTTCAATATGCCCTTCACCAACATGCAGTGTTTCCTTGATTGAATTAGCTCTCACACCAATATTTGCGTCTAGAGCCTTTGCATTGAGGGCTATCTGAAAACGGCTGTGGCGCTGAAGTTGTGTGAAAATGTGGAGTTGGTGGCATGTGAAACCCGCGTGTGTAGCATTCGTTTGTGTGGGATGCTCACCAAGATTCATTCCTAGATAATGCACTCAAAGGGCACTAAGCATAGAGTGTGAAAACTGAGTTTCCTTGAGAGCTGCTTGGAAGCCTGATGGTGTGTGAAGTTAGTGAGCCAAATGGAGTTGTTCTCCCACAAGAACCACTCGGCTGATCCTTCTTCAATATGCCCTTCACCAACATGCAGTGTTTCCTTGATTGAATTAGCTCTCACACCAATATTTGCGTCTAGAGCCTTTGCATTGAGGGCTATCTGAAAACGGCTGTGGCACTGAAGTTGCCTGTGAATGTGGAGTTGGTGGCATGTGAAACCCGCATGTGGAGCATTCGTTTGTGTGGGATGCTCACCAAGCTTCATTTCAGTCCTAGGCACTCAAAGGGCACTAAGCATAGAGTGTGAAAACTGAGTTTCCTTGAGAGCTGCTTGGAGCCTGATGGTGTGTGAAGTTAGTGAGCCAAATGGAGTTGTTCTCCCACAAGAACCACTCGGCTGATCCTTCTTCAATATGCCCTTCACCAACCTGCAGTGTTTCCTTGATTGAATTAGCTCTCACACCAATATTTGCGTCTAGAGCCTTTGCATTGAGGGCTATCTGAAAACGGCTGTGGCGCTGAAGTTGCCTGAGAATGTGGAGTTGGTGGCATGTGAAACCCGCATGTGGAGCATTCGTTTGTGTGGGATGCTCTACCAGGTTCATTCCTAGATAATGCACTCAAATGGCACTAAGCATAGAGTGTGAAAACTGAGTTTCCTTGAGAGCTGCTTGGAAGCCTGATGGTGTGTGGAGTTAGTGAGCCAAATAGAGTTGTTCTCCCACAAGAACCACTCGGCTGATCCTTCTTCAATATGCCCTTCACCAACATGCAGTGTTTCCTTGATTGAATTAGCTCTCATACCAATATTTGCGTCCAGAGCCTTTGCATTGAGGGCTATCTGAAAACGGCTGTGGCACTGAAGTTGCCTGAGAATGTGGAGTTGGTGGCATGTGAAACCCGCATGTGGAGCATTCGTTTGTGTGGGATGCTCTACCAGGTTCATTCCTAGATAATGCACTCAAAGTGCACTAAGCATAGAGTGTGAAAACTGAGTTTCCTTGAGAGCTGCTTGGAAGCCTGATGGTGTGTGAAGTTAGTGAGCCAAATGGAGTTGTTCTCCCACAAGAACCACTCGGCTGATCCTTCTTCAATATGCCCTTCACCAACATGCAGTGTTTCCTTGATTGAATTAGCTCTCACACCAATATTTGCGTCTAGAGCCTTTGCATTGAGGGCTATCTGCAAACGGCTGTGGCGCTGAAGTTGCCTGTGAATGTGGAGTTGGTGGCATGTGAAACCCGCATGTGGAGCATGCGTTTGTGTGGGATGCTCACCAAGTTTCATTTCAGTCCTAGGCACAAAAAGGGCACTAAGCATAGAGTGTGAAAACTGAGTTTCCTTGAGAGCTGCTTGGAAGCCTGATGGTGTGTGAAGTTAGTGAGCCAAATGGAGTTGTTCTCCCACAAGAACCACTCGGCTGATCCTTCTTCAATATGCCCTTCACCAACATGCAGTGTTTCCTTGATTGAATTAGCTCTCACACCAATATTTGCGTCTAGAGCCTTTGCATTGAGGGCTATCTGAAAACGGCTGTGGCGCTGAAGTTGCCTGTGAATGTGGAGTTGGTGGCATGTGAAACCCGCATGTGGAGCATGCGTTTGTGTGGGATGCTCACCAAGTTTCATTTCAGTCCTAGGCACACAAAGGGCACTAAGCATAGAGTGTGAAAACTGAGTTTCCTTGAGAGCTGCTTGGAAGCCTGATGGTGTGTGAAGTTAGTGAGCCAAAATGGAGTTGTTCTCCCACAAGAACCACTCGGCTGATCCTTCTTCAATATGCCCTTCACCAACATGCAGTGTTTCCTTGATTGAATTAGCTCTCACACCAATATTTGCGTCTAGAGCCTTTGCATTGAGGGCTATCTGAAAACACCTGTGGCGCTGAAGTTGCCTGTGAATGTGGAGTTGGTGGCATGTGAAACCCGCATGTGGAGCATTCGTTTGTGTGGGATGCTCACCAAGCTTCATTTCAGTCTTAGGCACTCATAGGGCACTAAGCATAGAGTGTGAAAACTGAGTTTCCTTGAGAGCTGCTTGGAAGCCTGATGGTGTGTGAAGTTAGTGAGCCAAATGGAGTTGTTCTCGCACAAGGACCACTTGGTTGATCCTTCTTCAATATGCCCTTCACCAACATGCAGTGTTTCCTTGATTGAATTAGCTCTCACACCAATATTTGCGTCTAGAGCCTTTGCATTGAGGGCTATCTGAAAACGGCTGTGGCACTGAAGTTGCCTGTGAATGTGGAGTTGGTGGCATGTGAAACCCGCATGTGGAGCATTCGTTTGTGTGGGATGCTCACCAAGCTTCATTTCAGTCTTAGGCACTCAAAGGGCACTAAGCATAGAGTGTGAAAACTCAGTTTCCTTGAGAGCTGCTTGGAAGCCTGATGGTGTGTGAAGTTAGTGAGCCAAATGGAGTTGTTCTCGCACAAGGACCACTTGGTTGATCCTTCTTCAATATGCCCTTCACCAACATGCAGTGTTTCCTTGATTGAATTAGCTCTCACACCAATATTTGCGTCTAGAGACTTTGCTTTGAGGGCTATCTGAAAGCGGCTGTGGCGCTGAAGTTGCCTGTGAATGTGGAGTTGGTGGCATGTGAAACCCGCATGTGGAGCATTCGTTTGTGTGGGATGCTCTACCAGGTTCATTCCTAGATAATGCACTCAAAGGGCACTAAGCATAGAGTGTGAAAACTGAGTTTCCTTGAGAGCTGCTTGGAAGCCTGATGGTGTGTGAAGTTAGTGAGCCAAATGGAGTTGTTCTCGCACAAGGACCACTTGGTTGATCCTTCTTCAATATGCCCTTCACCAACATGCAGTGTTTCCTTGATTGAATTAGCTCTCACACCAATATTTGCGTCTAGAGCCTTTGCATTGAGGGCTATCTGAAAGCGGCTGTGGCACTGAAGTTGCCTGTGAATGTGGAGTTGGTGGCATGTGAAACCCGCATGTGGAGCATGCGTTTGTGTGGGATGCTCACCAAGATTCATTTCAGTCCTAGGCACACAAAGGGCACTAAGCATAGAGTGTGAAAACTGAGTTTCCTTGAGAGCTTCTTGGAGCCTGATGGTGTGTGAAGTTAGTGAGCCAAATGGAGTTGTTCTCCCACAAGAACCACTCGGCTGATCCTTCTTCAATATGCCCTTCACCAACCTGCAGTGTTTCCTTGATTGAATTAGCTCTCACACCAATATTTGCGTCTAGAGCCTTTGCATTGAGGGCTATCTGAAAACACCTGTGGCGCTGAAGTTGCCTGTGAATGTGGAGTTGGTGGCATGTGAAACCCGCATGTGGAGCATTCGTTTGTGTGGGATGCTCTATCAGGTTCATTCCTAGATAATGCACTCAAAGGGCACTAAGCATAGAGTGTGAAAACTGAGTTTCCTTGAGAGCTGCTTGGAAGCCTGATGGTGTGTGAAGTTAGTGAGCCAAAATGGAGTTGTTCTCCCACAGAACCACTCGGCTGATTCTTCTTCAATATGCGCTTCACCAACATGCAGTGTTTCCTTGATTGAATTAGCTCTCACACCAATATTTGCGTCTAGAGCCTTTGCATTGAGGGCTATCTGAAAACACCTGTGGCGCTGAAGTTGCCTGTGAATGTGGAGTTGGTGGCATGTGAAACCCGCATGTGGAGCATTCGTTTGTGTGGGATGCTCTACCAGGTTCATTCCTAGATAATGCACTCAAAGGGCACTAAGCATAGAGTGTGAAAACTGAGTTTCCTTGAGAGCTGCTTGGAAGCCTGATGGTGTGTGAAGTTAGTGAGCCAAATGGAGTTGTTCTCCCACAAGAACCACTCGGCTGATCCTTCTTCAATATGCCCTTCACCAACATGCAGTGTTTCCTTGATTGAATTAGCTCTCACACCAATATTTGCGTCTAGAGCCTTTGCATTGAGGGCTATCTGAAAACGGCTGTGGCGCTGAAGTTGCCTGTGAATGTGGAGTTGGTGGCATGTGAAACCCGCATGTGGAGCATGCGTTTGTGTGGGATGCTCACCATGTTTCATTTCAGTCCTAGGCACACAAAGGGCACTAAGCATAGAGTGTGAATACTGAGTTTCCTTGAGAGCTGCTTGGAAGCCTGATGGTGTGTGAAGTTAGTGAGCCAAAATGGAGTTGTTCTCCCACAAGAACCACTCGGCTGATTCTTCTTCAATATGCTCTTCACCAACATGCAGTGTTTCCTTGATTGAATTAGCTCTCACACCAATATTTGCGTCTAGAGCCTTTGCATTGAGGGCTATCTGAAAACGGCTGTGGCGCTGAAGTTGCCTGTGAATGTGGAGTTGGTGGCATGTGAAACCCGCATGTGGAGCATTCTTTTGTGTGGGATGCTCTACCAGGTTCATTCCTAGATAATGCAGTGAAAGGGCACTAAGCATAGAGTGTGAAAACTGAGTTTCCTTGAGAGCTGCTTGGAAGCCTGATGGTGTGTGAAGTTAGTGAGCCAAATGGAGTTGTTCTCGCACAAGGACCACTTGGTTGATCCTTCCTCAATATTCCCTTCACCAACATGCAGTGTTTCCTTGATTGAATTAGCTCTCACACCAATATTTGCATCTAGAGCCTTTGCATTGAGGGCTGTCTGAAAACGGCTGTGGCGCTGAAGTTGCCTGTGAATGTGGAGTTGGTGGCATGTGAAACCCGCATGTGGAGCATTCGTTTGTGTGGGATGCTCTACCAGATTCAATCCTAGATAATGCACTCAAAGGGCACTAAGCATAGGGTGTGAAAACTGAGTTTCCTTGAGAGCTGCTTGGAAGCCTGATGGTGTGTGAAGTTAGTGAGCCAAATGGAGTTGTTCTCCCACAAGAACCACTCGGCTGATCCTTCTTCAATATGCCCTTCACGAACATGCAGTGTTTCCTTGATTGAATTAGCTCTCACACCAATATTTGCACCTAGAGCCTTTGCATTGAGGGCTATCTGAAAACGGCTGTGGCGCTGAAGTTGCCTGTGAAAATGTGGAGTTGGTGGCATGTGAAACCCGCATGTGGAGCATTCGTTTGTGTGGGATGCTCACCAAGTTTCATTTCAGTCCTGGCACACAAGGGGCACTAAGCATAGAGTGTGAAAACTGAGTTTCCTTGAGAGCTGCTTGGAAGCCTGATGGTGTGTGAAGTTAGTGAGCCAAATGGAGTTGTTCTCGCACAAGGACCTCTTGGTTGATCCTTCTTCAATATGCCCTTCACCAACATGCAGTGTTTCCTTGATTGAATTAGCTCTCACACCAATATTTGCGTCTAGAGCCTTTGCATTGAGGGCTATCTGAAAGCGGCTGTGGCACTGAAGTTGCCTGTGAATGTGGAGTTGGTGGCATGTGAAACCCGCATGTGGAGCATTTGTTTGTGTGGGATGCTCACCAAGCTTCATTTCAGTCATAGGCACTCAAAGGGCACTAAGCATAGAGTGTGAAAACTGAGTTTTCTTGAGAGCTGCTTGGAAGCCTGATGGTGTGTGAAGTTAGTGAGCCAAATGGAGTTGTTCTCCCACAAGAACCACTCGGCTGATCCTTCTTCAATATGCCCTTCACCAACATGCAGTGTTTCCTTGATTGAATTAGCTCTCACACCAATATTTGCGTCTAGAGCCTTTGCATTGAGGGCTATCTGAAAGCGGCTGTGGCACTGAAGTTGCCTGTGAATGTGGAGTTGGTGGCATGTGAAACCCGCATGTGGAGCATTCGTTTGTGTGGGATGCTCACCAAGCTTCATTTCAGTCTTAGGCACTCATAGGGCACTAAGCATAGAGTGTGAAAACTGAGTTTCCTTGAGAGCTGCTTGGAAGCCTGATGGTGTGTGAAGTTAGTGAGCCAAATGGAGTTGTTCTCGCACAAGGACCACTTGGTTGATCCTTCTTCAATATGCCCTTCACCAACATGCAGTGTTTCCTTGATTGAATTAGCTCTCACACCAATATTTGCGTCTAGAGACTTTGCATTGAGGGCTATCTGAAAACGGCTGTGGCGCTGAAGTTGCCTGTGAATGTGGAGTTGGTGGCATGTGAAACCCGCATGTGGAGCATTCGTTTGTGTGGGATGCTCTACTAGATTCATTCCTAGATAATGCACTCAAAGGGCACTAAGCATAGAGTGTGAAAACTGAGTTTCCTTGAGAGCTGCTTGGAAGCCTGATGGTGTGTGAAGTTAGTGAGCCAAATGGAGTTGTTCTCGCACAAGGACCACTTGGTTGATCCTTCTTCAATATGCCCTTCACCAACATGCAGTGTTTCCTTGATTGAATTAGCTCTCACACCAATATTTGCGTCTAGAGCCTTTGCATTGAGGGCTATCTGAAAGCGGCTGTGGCACTGAAGTTGCCTGTGAATGTGGAGTTGGTGGCATGTGAAACCCGCATGTGGAGCATTCGTTTGTGTGGGATGCTCACCAAGATTCATTTCAGTCTTAGGCACTCAAAGGGCACTAAGCATAGAGTGTGAAAACTGAGTTTCCTTGAGAGCTGCTTGGAAGCCTGATGGTGTGTGAAGTTAGTGAGCCAAATGGAGTTGTTCTCGCACAAGGACCACTTGGTTGATCCTTCTTCAATATGCCCTTCACCAACATGCAGTGTTTCCTTGATTGAATTAGCTCTCACACCAATATTTGCGTCTAGAGACTTTGCATTGAGGGCTATCTGAAAACGGCTGTGGCGCTGAAGTTGCCTGTGAATGTGGAGTTGGTGGCATGTGAAACCCGCATGTGGAGCATTCGTTTGTGTGGGATGCTCTACTAGATTCATTCCTAGATAATGCACTCAAAGGGCACTAAGCATAGAGTGTGAAAACTGAGTTTCCTTGAGAGCTGCTTGGAAGCCTGATGGTGTGTGAAGTTAGTGAGCCAAATGGAGTTGTTCTCGCACAAGGACCACTTGGTTGATCCTTCTTCAATATGCCCTTCACCAACATGCAGTGTTTCCTTGATTGAATTAGCTCTCACACCAATATTTGCGTCTAGAGCCTTTGCATTGAGGGCTATCTGAAAGCGGCTGTGGCACTGAAGTTGCCTGTGAATGTGGAGTTGGTGGCATGTGAAACCCGCATGTGGAGCATGCGTTTGTGTGGGATGCTCAGCAAGTTTCATTTCAGTCCTAGGCACACAAAGGGCACTAATCATAGAGTGTGAAAACTGAGTTTCCTTGAGAGCTTCTTGGAGCCTGATGGTGTGTGAAGTTAGTGAGCCAAATGGAGTTGTTCTCCCACAAGAACCACTCGGCTGATCCTTCTTCAATATGCCCTTCACCAACCTGCATTGTTTCCTTGATTGAATTAGCTCTCACACCAATATTTGCGTCTAGAGCCTTTGCATTGAGGGCTATCTGAAAACGGCTGTGGCGCTGAAGTTGCCTGTGAATGTGGAGTTGGTGGCATGTGAAACCCGCATGTGGAGCATTCGTTTGTGTGGGATGCTCTATCCGGTTCATTCCTAGATAATGCACTCAAAGGGCACTAAGCATAGAGTGTGAAAACTGAGTTTCCTTGAGAGCTGCTTGGAAGCCTGATGGTGTGTGAAGTTAGTGAGCCAAAATGGAGTTGTTCTCCCACAAGAACCACTCGGCTGATTCTTCTTCAATATGCGCTTCACCAACATGCAGTGTTTCCTTGATTGAATTAGCTCTCACACCAATATTTGCGTCTAGAGCCTTTGCATTGAGGGCTATCTGAAAACGGCTGTGGCGCTGAAGTTGCCTGTGAATGTGGAGTTGGTGGCATGTGAAACCCGCATGTGGAGCATTCGTTTGTGTGGGATGCTCTACCAGGTTCATTCCTAGATAATGCACTCAAAGGGCACTAAGCATAGGGTGTGAAAACTGAGTTTCCTTGAGAGCTGCTTGGAAGCCTGATGGTGTGTGAAGTTAGTGAGCCAAATGGAGTTGTTCTCCCACAAGAACCACTCGGCTGATCCTTCTTCAATATGCCCTTCACCAACATGCAGTGTTTCCTTGATTGAATTAGCTCTCACACCAATATTTGCGTCTAGAGCCTTTGCATTGAGGGCTATCTGAAAACGGCTGTGGCGCTGAAGTTGCCTGTGAATGTGGAGTTGGTGGCATGTGAAACCCGCATGTGGAGCATGCGTTTGTGTGGGATGCTCACCATGTTTCATTTCAGTCCTAGGCACACAAAGGGCACTAAGCATAGAGTGTGAATACTGAGTTTCCTTGAGAGCTGCTTGGAAGCCTGATGGTGTGTGAAGTTAGTGAGCCAAAATGGAGTTGTTCTCCCACAAGAAACACTCGGCTGATTCTTCTTCAATATGCTCTTCACCAACATGCAGTGTTTCCTTGATTGAATTAGCTCTCACACCAATATTTGTGTCTAGAGCCTTTGCATTGAGGGCTATCTGAAAACGGCTGTGGCGCTGAAGTTGCCTGTGAATGTGGAGTTGGTGGCATGTGAAACCCGCATGTGGAGCATTCGTTTGTGTGGGATGCTCTACCAGGTTCATTCCTAGATAATGCAGTGAAAGGGCACTAAGCATAGAGTGTGAAAACTGAGTTTCCTTGAGAGCTGCTTGGAAGCCTGATGGTGTGTGAAGTTAGTGAGCCAAATGGAGTTGTTCTCCCACAAGAACCACTCGGCTGATCCTTCTTCAATATGCCCTTCACCAACCTGCAGTGTTTCCTTGATTGAATTAGCTCTCACACCAATATTTGCGTCTAGAGCCTTTGCATTGAGGGCTATCTGAAAACGGCTGTGGCGCTGAAGTTGCCTGAGAATGTGGAGTTGGTGGCATGTGAAACCCGCATGTGGAGCATTCGTTTGTGTGGATGCTCTACCAGGTTCATTCCTAGATAATGCACTCAAAGGGCACTAAGCATAGAGTGTGAAAACTGAGTTTCCTTGAGAGCTGCTAGGAAGCCTGATGGTGTGTGAAGTTAGTGAGCCAAATAGAGTTGTTCTCCCACAAGAACCACTCGGCTGATCCTTCTTCAATATGCCCTTCACCAACATGCAGTGTTTCCTTGATTGAATTAGCTCTCACACCAATATTTGCGTCTAGAGCCTTTGCATTGAGGGCTATCTGAAAACGGCTGTGGCGCTGAAGTTGTGTGAAAATGTGGAGTTGGTGGCATGTGAAACCCGCGTGTGTAGCATTCGTTTGTGTGGGATGCTCTACCAGATTCAATCCTAGATAATGCACTCAAAGGGCACTAAGCATAGGGTGTGAAAACTGAGTTTCCTTGAGAGCTGCTTGGAAGCCTGATGGTGTGTGAAGTTAGTGAGCCAAATGGAGTTGTTCTCGCACAAGGACCACTTGGTTGATCCTTCTTCAATATGCCCTTCACCAACATGCAGTGTTTCCTTGATTGAATTAGCTCTCACACCAATATTTGCGTCTAGAGACTTTGCATTGAGGGCTATCTGAAAACGGCTGTGGCGCTGAAGTTGCCTGTGAATGTGGAGTTGGTGGCATGTGAAACCCGCATGTGGAGCATTCGTTTGTGTGGGATGCTCTACTAGATTCATTCCTAGATAATGCACTCAAAGGGCACTAAGCATAGAGTGTGAAAACTGAGTTTCCTTGAGAGCTGCTTGGAAGCCTGATGGTGTGTGAAGTTAGTGAGCCAAATGGAGTTGTTCTCGCACAAGGACCACTTGGTTGATCCTTCTTCAATATGCCCTTCACCAACATGCAGTGTTTCCTTGATTGAATTAGCTCTCACACCAATATTTGCGTCTAGAGCCTTTGCATTGAGGGCTATCTGAAAACGGCTGTGGCACTGAAGTTGCCTGTGAATGTGGAGTTGGTGGCATGTGAAACCCGCATGTGGAGCATTCGTTTGTGTGGGATGCTCACCAAGCTTCATTTCAGTCTTAGGCACTCAAAGGGCACTAAGCATAGAGTGTGAAAACTCAGTTTCCTTGAGAGCTGCTTGGAAGCCTGATGGTGTGTGAAGTTAGTGAGCCAAATGGAGTTGTTCTCGCACAAGGACCACTTGGTTGATCCTTCTTCAATATGCCCTTCACCAACATGCAGTGTTTCCTTGATTGAATTAGCTCTCACACCAATATTTGCGTCTAGAGACTTTGCATTGAGGGCTATCTGAAAACGGCTGTGGCGCTGAAGTTGCCTGTGAATGTGGAGTTGGTGGCATGTGAAACCCGCATGTGGAGCATTCGTTTGTGTGGGATGCTCTACTAGATTCATTCCTAGATAATGCACTCAAAGGGCACTAAGCATAGAGTGTGAAAACTGAGTTTCCTTGAGAGCTGCTTGGAAGCCTGATGGTGTGTGAAGTTAGTGAGCCAAATGGAGTTGTTCTCGCACAAGGACCACTTGGTTGATCCTTCTTCAATATGCCCTTCACCAACATGCAGTGTTTCCTTGATTGAATTAGCTCTCACACCAATATTTGCGTCTAGAGCCTTTGCATTGAGGGCTATCTGAAAGCGGCTGTGGCACTGAAGTTGCCTGTGAATGTGGAGTTGGTGGCATGTGAAACCCGCATGTGGAGCATGCGTTTGTGTGGGATGCTCAGCAAGTTTCATTTCAGTCCTAGGCACACAAAGGGCACTAAGCATAGAGTGTGAAAACTGAGTTTCCTTGAGAGCTTCTTGGAGCCTGATGGTGTGTGAAGTTAGTGAGCCAAATGGAGTTGTTCTCCCACAAGAACCACTCGGCTGATCCTTCTTCAATATGCCCTTCACCAACCTGCATTGTTTCCTTGATTGAATTAGCTCTCACACCAATATTTGCGTCTAGAGCCTTTGCATTGAGGGCTATCTGAAAACGGCTGTGGCGCTGAAGTTGCCTGTGAATGTGGAGTTGGTGGCATGTGAAACCCGCATGTGGAGCATTCGTTTGTGTGGGATGCTCTATCAGGTTCATTCCTAGATAATGCACTCAAAGGGCACTAAGCATAGAGTGTGAAAACTGAGTTTCCTTGAGAGCTGCTTGGAAGCCTGATGGTGTGTGAAGTTAGTGAGCCAAAATGGAGTTGTTCTCCCACAAGAACCACTCGGCTGATTCTTCTTCAATATGCGCTTCACCAACATGCAGTGTTTCCTTGATTGAATTAGCTCTCACACCAATATTTGCGTCTAGAGCCTTTGCATTGAGGGCTATCTGAAAACACCTGTGGCGCTGAAGTTGCCTGTGAATGTGGAGTTGGTGGCATGTGAAACCCGCATGTGGAGCATTCGTTTGTGTGGGATGCTCTACCAGGTTCATTCCTAGATAATGCACTCAAAGGGCACTAAGCATAGGGTGTGAAAACTGAGTTTCCTTGAGAGCTGCTTGGAAGCCTGATGGTGTGTGAAGTTAGTGAGCCAAATGGAGTTGTTCTCCCACAAGAACCACTCGGCTGATCCTTCTTCAATATGCCCTTCACCAACATGCAGTGTTTCCTTGATTGAATTAGCTCTCACACCAATATTTGCGTCTAGAGCCTTTGCATTGAGGGCTATCTGAAAACGGCTGTGGCGCTGAAGTTGCCTGTGAATGTGGAGTTGGTGGCATGTGAAACCCGCATGTGGAGCATGCGTTTGTGTGGGATGCTCACCATGTTTCATTTCAGTCCTAGGCACACAAAGGGCACTAAGCATAGAGTGTGAATACTGAGTTTCCTTGAGAGCTGCTTGGAAGCCTGATGGTGTGTGAAGTTAGTGAGCAAAAATGGAGTTGTTCTCCCACAAGAACCACTCGGCTGATTCTTCTTCAATATGCTCTTCACCAACATGCAGTGTTTCCTTGATTGAATTAGCTCTCACACCAATATTTGTGTCTAGAGCCTTTGCATTGAGGGCTATCTGAAAACGGCTGTGGCGCTGAAGTTGCCTGTGAATGTGGAGTTGGTGGCATGTGAAACCCGCATGTGGAGCATTCTTTTGTGTGGGATGCTCTACCAGGTTCATTCCTAGATAATGCAGTGAAAGGGCACTAAGCATAGAGTGTGAAAACTGAGTTTCCTTGAGAGCTGCTTGGAAGCCTGATGGTGTGTGAAGTTAGTGAGCCAAATGGAGTTGTTCTCCCACAAGAACCACTCGGCTGATCCTTCTTCAATATGCCCTTCACCAACCTGCAGTGTTTCCTTGATTGAATTAGCTCTCACACCAATATTTGCGTCTAGAGCCTTTGCATTGAGGGCTATCTGAAAACGGCTGTGGCGCTGAAGTTGCCTGAGAATGTGGAGTTGGTGGCATGTGAAACCCGCATGTGGAGCATTCGTTTGTGTGGGATGCTCTACCAGGTTCTTTCCTAGATAATGCACTCAAAGGGCACTAAGCATAGAGTGTGAAAACTGAGTTTCCTTGAGAGCTGCTAGGAAGCCTGATGGTGTGTGAAGTTAGTGAGCCAAATAGAGTTGTTCTCCCACAAGAACCACTCGGCTGATCCTTCTTCAATATGCCCTTCACCAACATGCAGTGTTTCCTTGATTGAATTAGCTCTCACACCAATATTTGCGTCTAGAGCCTTTGCATTGAGGGCTATCTGAAAACGGCTGTGGCGCTGAAGTTGTGTGAAAATGTGGAGTTGGTGGCATGTGAAACCCGCGTGTGTAGCATTCGTTTGTGTGGGATGCTCACCAAGATTCATTCCTAGATAATGCACTCAAAGGGCACTAAGCATAGAGTGTGAAAACTGAGTTTCCTTGAGAGCTGCTTGGAAGCCTGATGGTGTGTGAAGTTAGTGAGCCAAATGGAGTTGTTCTCCCACAAGAACCACTCGGCTGATCCTTCTTCAATATGCCCTTCACCAACATGCAGTGTTTCCTTGATTGAATTAGCTCTCACACCAATATTTGCGTCTAGAGCCTTTGCATTGAGGGCTATCTGAAAACGGCTGTGGCACTGAAGTTGCCTGTGAATGTGGAGTTGGTGGCATGTGAAACCCGCATGTGGAGCATTCGTTTGTGTGGGATGCTCACCAAGCTTCATTTCAGTCCTAGGCACTCAAAGGGCACTAAGCATAGAGTGTGAAAACTGAGTTTCCTTGAGAGCTGCTTGGAGCCTGATGGTGTGTGAAGTTAGTGAGCCAAATGGAGTTGTTCTCGCACAAGGACCACTCGGCTGATCCTTCTTCAATATGCCCTTCACCAACCTGCAGTGTTTCCTTGATTGAATTAGCTCTCACACCAATATTTGCGTCTAGAGCCTTTGCATTGAGGGCTATCTGAAAACGGCTGTGGCGCTGAAGTTGCCTGAGAATGTGGAGTTGGTGGCATGTGAAACCCGCATGTGGAGCATTCGTTTGTGTGGGATGCTCTACCAGGTTCATTCCTAGATAATGCACTCAAATGGCACTAAGCATAGAGTGTGAAAACTGAGTTTCCTTGAGAGCTGCTTGGAAGCCTGATGGTGTGTGGAGTTAGTGAGCCAAATAGAGTTGTTCTCCCACAAGAACCACTCGGCTGATCCTTCTTCAATATGCCCTTCACCAACATGCAGTGTTTCCTTGATTGAATTATCTCTCATACCAATATTTGCGTCCAGAGCCTTTGCATTGAGGGCTATCTGAAAACGGCTGTGGCACTGAAGTTGCCTGAGAATGTGGAGTTGGTGGCATGTGAAACCCGCATGTGGAGCATTCGTTTGTGTGGGATGCTCTACCAGGTTCATTCCTAGATAATGCACTCAAAGGGCACTAAGCATAGAGTGTGAAAACTGAGTTTCCTTGAGAGCTGCTTGGAAGCCTGATGGTGTGTGAAGTTAGTGAGCCAAATGGAGTTGTTCTCCCACAAGAACCACTCGGCTGATCCTTCTTCAATATGCCCTTCACCAACATGCAGTGTTTCCTTGATTGAATTAGCTCTCACACCAATATTTGCGTCTAGAGCCTTTGCATTGAGGGCTATCTGCAAACGGCTGTGGCGCTGAAGTTGCCTGTGAATGTGGAGTTGGTGGCATGTGAAACCCGCATGTGGAGCATGCGTTTGTGTGGGATGCTCACCAAGTTTCATTTCAGTCCTAGGCACAAAAAGGGCACTAAGCATAGAGTGTGAAAACTGAGTTTCCTTGAGAGCTGCTTGGAAGCCTGATGGTGTGTGAAGTTAGTGAGCCAAATGGAGTTGTTCTCCCACAAGAACCACTCGGCTGATCCTTCTTCAATATGCCCTTCACCAACCTGCAGTGTTTCCTTGATTGAATTAGCTCTCACACCAATATTTGTGTCTAGAGCCTTTGCATTGAGGGCTGTCTGAAAATGGCTGTGGCACTGAAGTTGCCTGAGAATGTGGAGTTGGTGGCATGTGAAACCCGCATGTGGAGCATTCGTTTGTGTGGGATGCTCTACCAGGTTCATTCCTAGATAATGCACTCAAAGGGCACTAAGCATAGAGTGTGAAAACTGAGTTTCCTTGAGAGCTGCTTGGAAGCCTGATGGTGTGTGAAGTTAGTGAGCCAAATGGAGTTGTTCTCCCACAAGAACCACTCGGCTGATCCTTCTTCAATATGCCCTTCACCAACATGCAGTGTTTCCTTGATTGAATTAGCTCTCACACCAATATTTGCGTCTAGAGCCTTTGCATTGAGGGCTATCTGAAAACGGCTGTGGCGCTGAAGTTGCCTGTGAATGTGGAGTTGGTGGCATGTGAAACCCGCATGTGGAGCATGCGTTTGTGTGGGATGCTCACCAAGTTTCATTTCAGTCCTAGGCACACAAAGGGCACTAAGCATAGAGTGTGAAAACTGAGTTTCCTTGAGAGCTGCTTGGAAGCCTGATGGTGTGTGAAGTTAGTGAGCCAAAATGGAGTTGTTCTCCCACAAGAACCACTCGGCTGATCCTTCTTCAATATGCCCTTCACCAACCTGCAGTGTTTCCTTGATTGAATTAGCTCTCACACCAATATTTGCGTCTAGAGCCTTTGCATTGAGGGCTATCTGAAAACGGCTGTGGCGCTGAAGTTGCCTGTGAATGTGGAGTTGGTGGCATGTGAAACCCGCATGTGGAGCATTCGTTTGTGTGGGATGCTCTACCAGGTTCATTCCTAGATAATGCACTCAAAGGGCACTAAGCATAGAGTGTGAAAACTGAGTTTCCTTGAGAGCTGCTTGGAAGCCTGATGGTGTGTGAAGTTAGTGAGCCAAATGGAGTTGTTCTCCCACAAGAACCACTCGGCTGATCCTTCTTCAATATGCCCTTCACCAACCTGCAGTGTTTCCTTGATTGAATTAGCTCTCACACCAATATTTGCGTCTAGAGCCTTTGCATTGAGGGCTATCTGCAAACGGCTGTGGCGCTGAAGTTGCCTGTGAATGTGGAGTTGGTGGCATGTGAAACCCGCATGTGGAGCATGCGTTTGTGTGGGATGCTCACCAAGTTTCATTTCAGTCCTAGGCACAAAAAGGGCACTAAGCATAGAGTGTGAAAACTGAGTTTCCTTGAGAGCTGCTTGGAAGCCTGATGGTGTGTGAAGTTAGTGAGCCAAATGGAGTTGTTCTCCCACAAGAACCACTCGGCTGATCCTTCTTCAATATGCCCTTCACCAACCTGCAGTGTTTCCTTGATTGAATTAGCTCTCACACCAATATTTGCGTCTAGAGCCTTTGCATTGAGGGCTATCTGAAAACGGCTGTGGCGCTGAAGTTGCCTGTGAATGTGGAGTTGGTGGCATGTGAAACCCGCATGTGGAGCATTCGTTTGTGTGGGATGCTCACCAAGCTTCATTTCAGTCCTAGGCACTCAAAGGGCACTAATCATAGAGTGTGAAAACTGAGTTTCCTTGAGAGCTGCTTGGAAACCTGATGGTGTGTGAAGTTAGTGAGCCAAATGGAGTTGTTCTCCCACAAGAACCACTCGGCTGATCCTTCTTCAATATGCCCTTCACCAACCTGCAGTGTTTCCTTGATTGAATTAGCTCTCACACCAATATTTGCGTCTAGAGCCTTTGCATTGAGGGCTATCTGAAAACGGCTGTGACGCTGAAGTTGTCTGAGAATGTGGAGTTGGTGGCATGTGAAACCCGCATGTGGAGCATTCGTTTGTGTGGGATGCTCTACCAGGTTCATTCCTAGATAATGCACTCAAAGGGCACTAAGCATAGAGTGTGAAAACTGAGTTTCATTGAGAGCTGCTTGGAAGCCTGATGGTGTGTGAAGTTAGTGAGCCAAATGGAGTTGTTCTCCCACAAGAACCACTCGGCTGATCCTTCTTCAATATGCCCTTCACCAACATGCAGTGTTTCCTTGATTGAATTAGCTCTCACACCAATATTTGCGTCTAGAGCCTTTGCATTGAGGGCTATCTGCAAACGGCTGTGGCGCTGAAGTTGCCTGTGAATGTGGAGTTGGTGGCATGTGAAACCCGCATGTGGAGCATGCGTTTGTGTGGGATGCTCACCAAGTTTCATTTCAGTCCTAGGCACTCAAAGGGCACTAA
This sequence comes from Ochotona princeps, assembly GCF_030435755.1. Lineage (NCBI taxonomy): Eukaryota > Metazoa > Chordata > Mammalia > Lagomorpha > Ochotonidae > Ochotona > Ochotona princeps. The sequence continues at coordinate 43,662 of NW_026700018.1, read as the reverse complement.
GCATAGAGTGTGAAAACTGAGTTTCCTTGAGAGCTGCTTGGAAGCCTGATGGTGTGTAAAGTTAGTGAGCCAAATGGAGTTGTTCTCCCACAAGAACCACTCGGCTGATCCTTCTTCAATATGCCCTTTACCAACCTGCAGTGTTTCCTTGATTGAATTAGCTCTCACACCAATATTTGCGTCTAGAGCCTTTGCATTGAGGGCTATCTGAAAACGGCTGTGGCGCTGAAGTTGCCTGTGAATGTGGAGTTGGTGGCATGTGAAACCCGCATGTGGAGCATTCGTTTGTGTGGGATGCTCTACCAGGTTCATTCCTAGATAATGCACTCAAAGGGCACTAATCATAGAGTGTGAAAACTGAGTTTCCTTGAGAGCTGCTTGGAAGCCTGATGGTGTGTGGAGTTAGTGAGCCAAATAGAGTTGTTCTCCCACAAGAATCACTCGGCTGATCCTTCTTCAATATGCCCTTCACCAACATGCAGTGTTTCCTTGATTGAATTAGCTCTCACACCAATATTTGCGTCTAGCGCCTTTGCATTGAGGGCTGTCTGAAAATGGCTGTGGCACTGAAGTTGCCTGAGAATGTGGAGTTGGTGGCATGTGAAACCCGCATGTGGAGCATTCGTTTGTGTGGGATGCTCTACCAGGTTCATTCCTAGATAATGCACTCAAAGGGCACTAAGCATAGAGTGTGAAAACTGAGTTTCCTTGAGAGCTGCTTGGAAGCCTGATGGTGTGTGAAGTTAGTGAGCCAAATGGAGTTGTTCTCCCACAAGAACCACTCGGCTGATCCTTCTTCAATATGCCCTTCACCAACATGCAGTGTTTCCTTGATTGAATTAGCTCTCACACCAATATTTGCGTCTAGAGCCTTTGCATTGAGGGCTATCTGCAAACGGCTGTGGCGCTGAAGTTGCCTGTGAATGTGGAGTTGGTGGCATGTGAAACCCGCATGTGGAGCATGCGTTTGTGTGGGATGCTCACCAAGTTTCATTTCAGTCCTAGGCACAAAAAGGGCACTAAGCATAGAGTGTGAAAACTGAGTTTCCTTGAGAGCTGCTTGGAAGCCTGATGGTGTGTGAAGTTAGTGAGCCAAATGGAGTTGTTCTCCCACAAGAACCACTCGGCTGATCCTTCTTCAATATGCCCTTCACCAACCTGCAGTGTTTCCTTGATTGAATTAGCTCTTACACCAATATTTGCGTCTAGAGCCTTTGCATTGAGGGCTATCTGAAAACGGCTGTGGCGCTGAAGTTGCCTGTGAATGTGGAGTTGGTGGCATGTGAAACCCGCATGTGGAGCATTCGTTTGTGTGTGATGCTCTACCAGGTTCATTCCTAGATAATGCACTCAAAGGGCACTAAGCATAGAGTGTGAAAACTGAGTTTCCTTGAGAGCTGCTTGGAAGCCTGATGGTGTGTGAAGTTAGTGAGCCAAATAGAGTTGTTCTCCCACAAGAACCACTCGGCTGATCCTTCTTCAATATGCCCTTCACCAACATGCAGTGTTTCCTTGATTGAATTAGCTCTCACACCAATATTTGCGTCTAGAGCCTTTGCATTGAGGGCTGTCTGAAAACGGCTGTGGCGCTGAAGTTGCCTGTGAATGTGGAGTTGGTGGCATGTGAAACCCGCATGTGGAGCATTCGTTTGTGTGGGATGCTCTACCAGATTCATTTCAGTCCTAGGCACTCAAAGGGCACTAAGCATAGAGTGTGAAAACTGAGTTTTCTTGAGAGCTGCTTGGAAGCCTGATGGTGTGTGAAGTTAGTGAGCCAAATGGAGTTGTTCTCGCACAAGAACCACTTGGTTGATCCTTCTTCAATATGCGCTTCACCAACATGCAGTGTTTCCTTGATTGAATTAGCTCTCACACCAATATTTGCGTCTAGAGCCTTTGCATTGAGGGCTATCTGAAAGCGGCTGTGGCGCTGAAGTTGCCTGTGAATGTGGAGTTGGTGGCATGTGAAACCCGCATGTGGAGCATTCGTTTGTGTGGGATGCTCTACCAGGTTCATTCCTAGATAATGCACTCAAAGGGCACTAAGCATAGAGTGTGAAAACTGAGTTTCCTTGAGAGCTGCTTGGAAGCCTGATGGTGTGTGAAGTTAGTGAGCCAAATGGAGTTGTTCTCGCACAAGGACCACTTGGTTGATCCTTCTTCAATATGCCCTTCACCAACATGCAGTGATTCCTTGATTGAATTAGCTCTCACACCAATATTTGCGTCTAGAGCCTTTGCATTGAGGGCTATCTGAAAACGGCTGTGGCGCTGAAGTTACCTGTGAATGTGGAGTTGGTGGCATGTGAAACCCGCATGTGGAGCATGCGTTTGTGTGGGATGCTCACCAAGTTTCATTTCAGTCCTAGGCACAAAAAGGGCACTAAGCATAGAGTGTGAAAACTGAGTTTCCTTGAGAGCTGCTTGGAAGCCTGATGGTGTGTGAAGTTAGTGAGCCAAATGGAGTTGTTCTCCCACAAGAACCACTCGGCTGATCCTTCTTCAATATGCCCTTCAGCAAGATGCAATGTTTCCTTGATTGAATTAGCTCTCACACCAATATTTGCGTCTAGAGCCTTTGCATTGAGGGCTATCTGAAAACGGCTGTGGCGCTGAAGTTGCCTGAGAATGTGGAGTTGGTGGCATGTGAAACCCGCATGTGGAGCATTCGTTTGTGTGGGATGCTCTACCAGGTTCATTCCTAGATAATGCACTCAAAGGGCACTAAGCATAGAGTGTGAAAACTGAGTTTCCTTGAGAGCTGCTTGGAAGCCTGATGGTGTGTGAAGTTAGTGAGCCAAATGGAGTTGTTCTCCCACAAGAACCACTCGGCTGATCCTTCTTCAATATGCCCTTCACCAACATGCAGTGTTTCCTTGATTGAATTAGCTCTCACACCAATATTTGCGTCTAGAGCCTTTGCATTGAGGGCTATCTGAAAACGGCTGTGGCGCTGAAGTTACCTGTGAATGTGGAGTTGGTGGCATGTGAAACCCGCATGTGGAGCATGCGTTTGTGTGGGATGCTCACCAAGTTTCATTTCAGTCCTAGGCACAAAAAGGGCACTAAGCATAGAGTGTGAAAACTGAGTTTCCTTGAGAGCTGCTTGGAAGCCTGATGGTGTGTGAAGTTAGTGAGCCAAATGGAGTTGTTCTCCCACAAGAACCACTCGGCTGATCCTTCTTCAATATGCCCTTCAGCAAGATGCAATGTTTCCTTGATTGAATTAGCTCTCACACCAATATTTGCGTCTAGAGCCTTTGCATTGAGGGCTATCTGAAAACGGCTGTGGCGCTGAAGTTGCCTGTGAATGTGGAGTTGGTGGCATGTGAAACCCGCATGTGGAGCATTCGTTTGTGTGGGATGCTCTACCAGGTTCATTCCTAGATAATGCACTCAAAGGGCACTAAGCATAGAGTGTGAAAACTGAGTTTCCTTGAGAGCTGCTTGGAAGCCTGATGGTGTGTGAAGTTAGTGAGCCAAATGGAGTTGTTCTCCCACAAGAACCACACGGCTGATCCTTCTTCAATATGCCCTTCACCAACATGCAGTGTTTCCTTGATTGAATTAGCTCTCACACCAATATTTGCGTCTAGAGCCTTTGCATTGAGGGCTATCTGCAAACGGCTGTGGCGCTGAAGTTGCCTGTGAATGTGGAGTTGGTGGCATGTGAAACCCGCATGTGGAGCATGCGTTTGTGTGGGATGCTCACCAAGTTTCATTTCAGTCCTAGGCACTCAAAGGGCACTAAGCATAGAGTGTGAAAACTGAGTTTCCTTGAGAGCTGCTTGGAAGCCTGATGGTGTGTGGAGTTAGTGAGCCAAATAGAGTTGTTCTCCCACAAGAACCACTCGGCTGATCCTTCTTCAATATGCCCTTCACCAACATGCAGTGTTTCCTTGATTGAATTAGCTCTCACACCAATATTTGCATCTAGAACCTTTGCATTGAGGGCTATCTGCAAATGGCTGTGGCACTGAAGTTGCCTGTGAATGTGGAGTTGGTGGCATGTGAAACCCGCATGTGGAGCATTCGTTTGTGTGGGATGCTCTACCAGGTTCATTCCTAGATAATGCACTCAAAGGGCACTAAGCATAGAGTGTGAAAACTGAGTTTCCTTGAGAGCTGCTTGGAAGCCTGATGGTGTGTGAAGTTAGTGAGCCAAATGGAGTTGTTCTCCCACAAGAACCACTCGGCTGATCCTTCTTCAATATGCCCTTCACCAACATGCAGTGTTTCCTTGATTGAATTAGCTCTCACACCAATATTTGCGTCTAGAGCCTTTGCATTGAGGGCTATCTGAAAATGGCTGTGGCGCTGAAGTTGCCTGTGAATGTGGAGTTGGTGGCATGTGAAACCCGCATGTGGAGCATTCGTTTGTGTGGGATGCTCTACCAGGTTCATTCCTAGATAATGCACTCAAAGGGCACTAAGCATAGAGTGTGGAAACTGAGTTTCCTTGAGAGCTGCTAGGAAGCTTGATGGTGTGTGAAGTTAGTGAGCCAAATAGAGTTGTTCTCCCACAAGAATCACTCGGCTGATCCTTCTTCAATATGCCCTTCACCAACATGCAGTGTTTCCTTGATTGAATTAGCTCTCACACCAATATTTGCGTCTAGAGCCTTTGCATTGAGGGCTATCTGAAAACGGCTGTGGCGCTGAAGTTGCCTGTGAATGTGGAGTTGGTGGCATGTGAAACCCGCATGTGGAGCATTCGTTTGTGTGGGATGCTCTACTAGATTCATTTCAGTCCTAGGCACTCAAAGGGCACTAAGCATAGAGTGTGAAAACTGAGTTTCCTTGAGAGCTGCTTGGAAGCCTGATGGTGTGTGAAGTTAGTGAGCCAAATGGAGTTGTTCTCCCACAAGGACCACTTGGTTGATCCTTCTTCAATATGCCCTTCACCAACATGCAGTGTTTCCTTGATTGAATTAGCTCTCACACCAATATTTGCGTCTAGAGCTTTTGCATTGAGGGCTATCTGAAAGCGGCTGTGGCACTGAAGTTGCCTGTGAATGTGGAGTTGGTGGCATGTGAAACCCGCATGTGGAGCATTCGTTTGTGTGGGATGCTCACCAAGCTTCATTTCAGTCTTAGGCACTCAAAGGGTACTAAGCATAGAGTGTGAAAACTGAGTTTCCTTGAGAGCTGCTTGGAAGCCTGATGGTGTGTGAAGTTAGTGAGCCAAATGGAGTTGTTCTCGCACAACGACCACTTGGTTGATCCTTCTTCAATATGCCCTTCACCAACATGCAGTGTTTCCTTGATTGAATTAGCTCTCACACCAATATTTGCGTCTAGAGACTTTGCATTGAGGGCTATCTGAAAACGGCTGTGGCGCTGAAGTTGCCTGTGAATGTGGAGTTGGTGGCATGTGAAACCCGCATGTGGAGCATTCGTTTGTGTGGGATGCTCTAAAAGGTTCATTCCTAGATAATGCACTCAAAGGGCACTAAGCATAGAGTGTGAAAACTGAGTTTCCTTGAGAGCTGCTTGGAAGCCTGATGGTGTGTGAAGTTAGTGAGCCAAATGGAGTCGTTCTCGCACAAGGACCACTTGGTTGATACTTCTTCAATATGCCCTTCACCAACATGCAGTGTTTCCTTGATTGAATTAGCTCTCACACCAATATTTGCGTCTAGAGCCTTTGCATTGAGGGCTATCTGAAAGCGGCTGTGGCACTGAAGTTGCCTGTGAATGTGGAGTTGGTGGCATGTGAAACCCGCATGTGGAGCATTCGTTTGTGTGGGATGCTCACCAAGCTTCATTTCAGTCCTAGGCACTCAAAGGGCACTAAGCATAGAGTGTGAAAACTGAGTTTTCTTGAGAGCTGCTTGGAAGCCTGATGGTGTGTGAAATTAGTGAGCCAAATGGAGTTGTTCTCACACAAGGACCACTTGGTTGATCCTTCTTCAATATGCCCTTCACCAACATGCAGTGTTTCCTTGATTGAATTAGCTCTCACACCAATATTTGCGTCTAGAGCCTTTGCATTGAGGGCTATCTGAAAACGGCTGTGGCACTGAAGTTGCCTGTGAAAATGTGGAGTTGGTGGCATGTGAAACCCGCATGTGGAGCATTCGTTTGTGTGGGATGCTCACCAAGCTTCATTTCAGTCCTAGGCACTCAAAGGGCACTAAGCAAAGAGTGTGAAAACTGAGTTTCCTTGAGAGCTGCTTGGAAGCCTGATGGTGTGTGAAGTTAGTGAGCCAAATGGAGTTGTTCTCCCACAAGAACCACTCGGCTGCTCCTTCTTCAATATGCCCTTTACCAACATGCAGTGTTTCCTTGATTGAATTAGCTCTCACACCAATATTTGCGTCTAGAGCCTTTGCATTGAGGGCTATCTGCAAACGGCTGTGGCGCTGAAGTTGCCTGTGAATGTGGAGTTGGTGGCATGTGAAACCCGCATGTGGAGCATTCGTTTGTGTGGGATGCTCACCAAGCTTCATTTCAGTCCTAGGCACTCAAAGGGCACTAAGCATAGAGTGTGATAACTGAGTTTTCTTGAGAGCTGCTTGGAAGCCTGATGGTGTGTGAAGTTAGTGAGCCAAATGGAGTTGTTCTCCCACAAGAACCACTCGGCTGATCCTTCTTCAATATGCGCTTCACCAACATGCAGTGTTTCCTTGATTGAATTAGCTCTCACACCAATATTTGCGTCTAGAGCCTTTGCATTGAGGGCTATCTGAAAACGGCTGTTGCGCTGAAGTTGCCTGTGAATGTGGAGTTGGTGGCATGTGAAACCCGCATGTGGAGCATTCGTTTGTGTGGGATGCTCACCAAGCTTCATTTCAGTCCTAGGCACTCAAAGGGCACTAAGCATAGAGTGTGAAAACTGAGTTTTCTTGAGAGCTGCTTGGAAGCCTGATGGTGTGTGAAGTTAGTGAGCCAAATGGAGTTGTTCTCGCACAAGGACCACTTGGTTGATCCTTCTTCAATATGCCCTTCACCAACATGCAGTGTTTCCTTGATTGAATTAGCTCTCACACCAATATTTGCGTCTAGAGCCTTTGCATTGAGGGCTATCTGAAAACGGCTGTGGCGCTGAAGTTGCCTGTGAATGTGGAGTTGGTGGCATGTGAAACCCGCATGTGGAGCATTCGTTTGTGTGGGATGCTCACCAAGCTTCATTTCAGTCCTAGGCACTCAAAGGGCACTAAGCATAGAGTGTGAAAACTGAGTTTCCTTGAGAGCTGCTTGGAAGCCTGATGGTGTGTGAAGTTAGTGAGCCAAATGGAGTTGTTCTCCCACAAGAACCACTCGGCTGATCCTTCTTCAATATGCCCTTCACCAACATGCAGTGTTTCCTTGATTGAATTAGCTCTCACACCAATATTTGCGTCTAGAGCCTTTGCATTGAGGGCTATCTGAAAACGGCTGTGGCGCTGAAGTTGCCTGTGAATGTGGAGTTGGTGGCATGTGAAACCCGCATGTGGAGCATTCGTTTGTGTGGGATGCTCTACCAGATTCAATCCTAGATAATGCACTCAAAGGGCACTAAGCATAGGGTGTGAAAACTGAGTTTCCTTGAGAGCTGCTTGGAAGCCTGATGGTGTGTGAAGTTAGTGAGCCAAATGGAGTTGTTCTCGCACAAGGACCTCTTGGTTGATCCTTCTTCAATATGCCCTTCACCAACATGCAGTGTTTCCTTGATTGAATTAGCTCTCACACCAATATTTGCGTCTAGAGCCTTTGCATTGAGGGCTATCTGAAAGCGGCTGTGGCACTGAAGTTGCCTGTGAATGTGGAGTTGGTGGCATGTGAAACCCGCATGTGGAGCATTTATTTGTGTGGGATGCTCACCAAGCTTCATTTCAGTCATAGGCACTCAAAGGGCACTAAGCATAGAGTGTGAAAACTGAGTTTCCTTGAGAGCTGCTTGGAAGCCTGATGGTGTGTGAAGTTAGTGAGCCAAATGGAGTTGTTCTCGCACAAGGACCACTTGGTTGATCCTTCTTCAATATGCCCTTCACCAACATGCAGTGTTTCCTTGATTGAATTAGCTCTCACACCAATATTTGCGTCTAGAGCCTTTGCATTGAGGGCTATCTGAAAACGGCTGTGGCGCTGAAGTTGCCTGTGAATGTGGAGTTGGTGGCATGTGAAACCCGCATGTGGAGCATTCGTTTGTGTGGGATGCTCTACTAGATTCATTCCTAGATAATGCACTCAAAGGGCACTATTCATAGAGTGTGAAAACTGAGTTTCCTTGAGAGCTGCTAGGAAGCCTGATGGTGTGTGAAGTTAGTGAGCCAAATAGAGTTGTTCTCCCACAAGAACTACTCGGCTGATCCTTCTTCAATATGCCCTTCACCAACATGCAGTGTTTCCTTGATTGAATTAGCTCTCACACCAATATTTGCGTCTAGAGCCTTTGCATTGAGGGCTATCTGAAAATGGCTGTGGCGCTGAAGTTGCCAGAGAATGTGGAGTTGGTGGCATGTGGAACCCGCATGTGGAGCATTCGTTTGTGTGGGATGCTAACCAAGCTTCATTTCAGTCCTAGGCACTCAAAGGGCACTAAGCATAGAGTGTGAAAACTGAGTTTCCTTGAGAGCTGCTTGGAAGCCTGATGGTGTGTGAAGTTAGTGAGCCAAATGGAGTTGTTCTCCCACAAGAACTACTCGGCTGATTCTTCTTCAATATGCCCTTCACCAACATGCAGTGTTTCCTTGATTGAATTAGCTCTCACACCAATATTTACATCTAGAGGCTTTGCATTGAGGGCTATCTGAAAACGGCTGTGGCGCTGAAGTTGCCTGAGAATGTGGAGTTGGTGGCATGTGAAACCCGCATGTGGAGCATTCGTTTGTGTGGGATGCTCACCAAGCTTCATTTCAATCCAAGGCACACAAAGGGCACTAAGCATAGAGTGTGAAAACTGAGTTTCCTTGAGAGCTGCTTGGAAGCCTGATGGTGTGTGAAGTTAGTGAGCCAAATGGAGTTGTTCTCCCACAAGGACCACTTGGTTGATCCTTCCTCAATATTCCCTTCACCAACATGAAGTGTTTCCTTGATTGAATTAGCTCTCACACCAATATTTGCATCTAGAGCCTTTGCATTGAGGGCTGTCTGAAAACGGCTGTGGCGCTGAAGTTGCCTGTGAATGTGGAGTTGGTGGCATGTGAAACCCGCATGTGGAGCATTCGTTTGTGTGGGATTCTCACCAAGCTTCATTTCAGTCCTAGGCACTCAAAGGGCACTAAGCATAGAGTGTGAAAACTGAGTTTCCTTGAGAGCTGCTTGGAAGCCTGATGGTGTGTGAAGTTAGTGAGCCAAATGGAGTTGTTCTCCCACAAGAACCACTCGGCTGATCCTTCTTCAATATGCCCTTCACCAACATGCAGTGTTTCCTTGATTGAATTAGCTCTCACACCAGTATTTGCGTCTAGAGCCTTTGCATTGAGGGCTATCTGAAAACGGCTGTGGCGCTGAAGTTGTGTGAAAATGTGGAGTTGGTGGCATGTGAAACCGCATGTGGAGCATGCGTTTGTGTGGGATGCTCACCAAGTTTCATTTCACTCCTAGGCACACAAAGGGCACTAAGCATAGAGTGTGAAAACTGAGTTTCCTTGAGAGCTGCTTGGAGCCTGATGGTGTGTGAAGTTAGTGAGCCAAATGGAGTTGTTCTCCCACAAGAACCACTCGGCTGATCCTTCTTCAATATGCCCTTCACCAACATGCAGTGTTTCCTTGATTGAATTAGCTCTCACACCAATATTTGCGTCTAGAGCCTTTGCATTGAGGGCTATCTGAAAATGGCTGTGGCGCTGAAGTTGCCAGAGAATGTGGAGTTGGTGGCATGTGGAACCCGCATGTGGAGCATTCGTTTGTGTGGGATGCTCACCAAGCTTCATTTCAGTCCTAGGCACTCAAAGGGCACTAAGCATAGAGTGTGAAAACTGAGTTTCCTTGAGAGCTGCTTGGAAGCCTGATGGTGTGTGAAGTTAGTGAGCCAAATGGAGTTGTTCTCCCACAAGAACTACTCGGCTGATTCTTCTTCAATATGCCCTTCACCAACATGCAGTGTTTCCTTGATTGAATTAGCTCTCACACCAATATTTACATCTAGAGGCTTTGCATTGAGGGCTATCTGAAAATGGCTGTGGCACTGAAGTTGCCTGAGAATGTGGAGTTGGTGGCATGTGAAACCCGCATGTGGAGCATTCGTTTGTGTGGGATGCTCACCAAGCTTCATTTCAGTCCTAGGCACTCAAAGGGCACTAAGCATAGAGTGTGAAAACTGAGTTTTCTTGAGAGCTGCTTGGAAGCCTGATGGTGTGTGAAGTTAGTGAGCCAAATGGAGTTGTTCTCCCACAAGAACCACTCGGCTGATCCTTCTTCAATATGCCCTTCACCAACATGCAGTGTTTCCTTGATTGAATTAGCTCTCACACCAATATTTGCGTCTAGAGCCTTTGCATTGAGGGCTATCTGAAAACGGCTGTGGCGCTGAAGTTGCCTGTGAATGTGGAGTTGGTGGCATGTGAAACCCGCATGTGGAGCATTCGTTTGTGTGGGATGCTCTACCAGGTTCATTCCTAGATAATGCACTCAAAGGGCACTAAGCATAGAGTGTGAAAACTGAGTTTCCTTGAGAGCTGCTTGGAAGCCTGATGGTGTGTGAAGTTAGTGAGCCAAATGGAGTTGTTCTCCCACAAGAACCACTCGGCTGATCCTTCTTCAATATGCCCTTCACCAACATGCAGTGTTTCCTTGATTGAATTAGCTCTCACACCAATATTTGCGTCTAGAGCCCTTGCATTGAGGGCTATCTGAAAGCATCTGTGGCGCTGAAGTTGCCTGTGAATGTGGAGTTGGTGGCATGTGAAACCCGCATGTGGAGCATTCGTTTGTGTGGGATGCTCTACCAGGTTCATTCCTAGATAATGCACACAAAGGGCACTAAGCATAGAGTGTGAAAACTGAGTTTCCTTGAGAGCTGCTTGGAAGCCTGATGGTGTGTGAAGTTAGTGAGCCAAATGGAGTTGTTCTCCCACAAGAACCACTCGGCTGATCCTTCTTCAATATGCCCTTCACCAACATGCAGTGTTTCCTTGATTGAATTAGCTCTCACACCAATATTTGCGTCTAGAGCCTTTGCATTGAGGGCTATCTGAAAACGGCTGTGGCGCTGAAGTTGCCTGTGAATGTGGAGTTGGTGGCATGTGAAACCCGCATGTGGAGCATTCGTTTGTGTGGGATGCTCACCAAGCTTCATTTCAGTCCTAGGCACTCAAAGGGCACTAAGCATAGAGTGTGAAAACTGAGTTTCCTTGAGAGCTGCTTGGAAGCCTGATGGTGTGTGAAGTTAGTGAGCCAAATGGAGTTGTTCTCCCACAAGAACCACTCGGCTGATCCTTCTTCAATATGCCCTTCACCAACATGCAGTGTTTCCTTGATTGAATTAGCTCCCACTCCAATATTTGCGTCTAGAGCCTTTGCATTGAGGGCTATCTGAAAACGGCTGTGGCGCTGAAGTTGCCTGTGAATGTGGAGTTGGTGGCATGTGAAACCCGCATGTGGAGCATTCGTTTGTGTGGGATGCTCTACCAGGTTCATTCCTAGATAATGCACTCAAAGGGCACTAATCATAGAGTGTGAAAACTGAGTTTCCTTGAGAGCTGCTAGGAAGCCTGATGGTGTGTGAAGTTAGTGAGCCAAATAGAGTTGTTCTCCCACAAGAACTACTCGGCTGATCCTTCTTCAATATGCCCTTCACCAACATGCAGTGTTTCCTTGATTGAATTAGCTCTCACACCAATATTTGCGTCTAGAGCCTTTGCATTGAGGGCTATCTGAAAATGGCTGTGGCGCTGAAGTTGCCAGAGAATGTGGAGTTGGTGGCATGTGAAACCCGCATGTGGAGCATTCGTTTGTGTGGGATGCTAACCAAGCTTCATTTCAGTCCTAGGCACTCAAAGGGCACTAAGCATAGAGTGTGAAAACTGAGTTTCCTTGAGAGCTGCTTGGAAGCCTGATGGTGTGTGAAGTTAGTGAGCCAAATGGAGTTGTTCTCCCACAAGAACTACTCGGCTGATTCTTCTTCAATATGCCCTTCACCAACATGCAGTGTTTCCTTGATTGAATTAGCTCTCACACCAATATTTACATCTAGAGGCTTTGCATTGAGGGCTATCTGAAAATGGCTGTGGCACTGAAGTTGCCTGAAAATGTGGAGTTGGTGGCATGTGAAACCCGCATGTGGAGCATTCGTTTGTGTGGGATGCTCACCAAGCTTCATTTCAATCCAAGGCACACAAAGGGCACTAAGCATAGAGTGTGAAAACTGAGTTTCCTTGAGAGCTGCTTGGAAGCCTGATGGTGTGTGAAGTTAGTGAGCCAAATGGAGTTGTTCTCCCACAAGGACCACTTGGTTGATCCTTCCTCAATATTCCCTTCACCAACATGAAGTGTTTCCTTGATTGAATTCGCTCTCACACCAATATTTGCATCTAGAGCCTTTGCATTGAGGGCTGTCTGAAAACGGCTGTGGCGCTGAAGTTGCCTGTGAATGTGGAGTTGGTGGCATGTGAAACCCGCATGTGGAGCATTCGTTTGTGTGGGATTCTCACCAAGCTTCATTTCAGTCCTAGGCACTCAAAGGGCACTAAGCATAGAGTGTGAAAACTGAGTTTCCTTGAGAGCTGCTTGGAAGCCTGATGGTGTGTGAAGTTAGTGAGCAAATGGAGTTGTTCTCCCACAAGAATCACTCGGCTGATCCTTCTTCAATATGCCCTTCACCAACATGCAGTGTTTCCTTGATTGAATTAGCTCTCACACCAATATTTGCGTCTAGAGCCTTTGCATTGAGGGCTATCTGAAAATGGCTGTGGCGCTGAAGTTGCCTGTGAATGTGGAGTTGGTGGCATGTGAAACCCGCATGTGGAGCATTCGTTTGTGTGGGATGCTCTACCAGGTTCATTCCTAGATAATGCACTCAAAGGGCACTAAGCATAGAGTGTGAAAACTGAGTTTCCTTGAGAGCTGCTTGGAAGCCTGATGGTGTGTGAAGTTAGTGAGCCAAATGGAGTTGTTCTCCCACAAGAACCACTCGGCTGATCCTTCTTCAATATGCCCTTCACCAACATGCAGTGTTTCCTTGATTGAATTAGCTCTCACACCAGTATTTGCGTCTAGAGCCTTTGCATTGAGGGCTATCTGAAAACGGCTGTGGCGCTGAAGTTGTGTGAAAATGTGGAGTTGGTGGCATGTGAAACCCGCATGTGGAGCATGCGTTTGTGTGGGATGCTCACCAAGTTTCATTTCACTCCTAGGCACACAAAGGGCACTAAGCATAGAGTGTGAAAACTGAGTTTCCTTGAGAGCTGCTTGGAGCCTGATGGTGTGTGAAGTTAGTGAGCCAAATGGAGTTGTTCTCCCACAAGAACCACTCGGCTGATCCTTCTTCAATATGCCCTTCACCAACATGCAGTGTTTCCTTGATTGAATTAGCTCTCACACCAATATTTGCGTCTAGAGCCTTTGCATTGAGGGCTATCTGAAAATGGCTGTGGCGCTGAAGTTGCCTGAGAATGTGGAGTTGGTGGCATGTGGAACCCGCATGTGGAGCATTCGTTTGTGTGGGATGCTCACCAAGCTTCATTTCAGTCCTAGGCACTCAAAGGGCACTAAGCATAGAGTGTGAAAACTGAGTTTCCTTGAGAGCTGCTTGGAAGCCTGATGGTGTGTGAAGTTAGTGAGCCAAATGGAGTTGTTCTCCCACAAGAACTACTCGGCTGATTCTTCTTCAATATGCCCTTCACCAACATGCAGTGTTTCCTTGATTGAATTAGCTCTCACACCAATATTTACATCTAGAGGCTTTGCATTGAGGGCTATCTGAAAGCGGCTGTGGCACTGAAGTTGCCTGAGAATGTGGAGTTGGTGGCATGTGAAACCCGCATGTGGAGCATTCGTTTGTGTGGGATGCTCACCAAGCTTCATTTCAATCCAAGGCACTCAAAGGGCACTAATCATAGCATGTGAAAACTGAGTTTCCTTGAGAGCTGCTTGGAAGCCTGATGGTGTGTGAAGTTAGTGAGCCAAATGGAGTTGTTCTCCCACAAGGACCACTTGGTTGATCCTTCCTCAATATTCCCTTCACCAACATGAAGTGTTTCCTTGATTGAATTAGCTCTCACACAAATATTTGCATCTAGAGCCTTTGCATTGAGGGCTGTCTGAAAACGGCTGTGGCGCTGAAGTTGCCTGTGAATGTGGAGTTGGTGGCATGTGAAACCCGCATGTGGAGCATTCGTTTGTGTGGGATTCTCACCAAGCTTCATTTCAGTCCTAGGCACTCAAAGGGCACTAAGCATAGAGTGTGAAAACTGAGTTTCCTTGAGAGCTGCTTGGAAGCCTGATGGTGTGTGAAGTTAGTGAGCCAAATGGAGTTGGTCTCCCACAAGAACCACTCGGCTGATCCTTCTTCAATATGCCCTTCACCAACATGCAGTGTTTCCTTGATTGAATTAGCTCTCACACCAATATTTGCGTCTAGAGCCTTTGCATTGAGGGCTATCTGAAAACGGCTGTGGCGCTGAAGTTGTGTGAAAATGTGGAGTTGGTGGCATGTGAAACCCGCATGTGGAGCATTCGTTTGTGTGGGATGCTCACCAAGCTTCATTTCAGTCCTAGGCACTCAAAGGGCACTAAGCATAGAGTGTGAAAACTGAGTTTTCTTGAGAGCTGCTTGGAAGCCTGATGGTGTGTGAAGTTAGTGAGCCAAATGGAGTTGTTCTCCCACAAGAACCACTCGGCTGATCCTTCTTCAATATGCCCTTCACCAACATGCAGTGTTTCCTTGATTGAATTAGCTCTCACACCAATATTTGCGTCTAGAGCCTTTGCATTGAGGGCTATCTGAAAACGGCTGTGGCGCTGAAGTTGCCTGTGAATGTGGAGTTGGTGGCATGTGAAACCCGCATGTGGAGCATTCGTTTGTGTGGGATGCTCTACCAGGTTCATTCCTAGATAATGCACTCAAAGGGCACTAAGCATAGAGTGTGAAAACTGAGTTTCCTTGAGAGCTGCTTGGAAGCCTGATGGTGTGTGAAGTTAGTGAGCCAAATGGAGTTGTTCTCCCACAAGAATCACTCGGCTGATCCTTCTTCAATATGCCCTTCACCAACATGCAGTGTTTCCTTGATTGAATTAGCTCTCACACCAATATTTGCGTCTAGAGCCTTTGCATTGAGGGCTATCTGAAAATGGCTGTGGCGCTGAAGTTGCCTGTGAATGTGGAGTTGGTGGCATGTGAAACCCGCATGTGGAGCATTCGTTTGTGTGGGATGCTCTACCAGGTTCATTCCTAGATAATGCACTCAAAGGGCACTAAGCATAGAGTGTGAAAACTGAGTTTCCTTGAGAGCTGCTTGGAAGCCTGATGGTGTGTGAAGTTAGTGAGCCAAATGGAGTTGTTCTCCCACAAGAACCACTCGGCTGATCCTTCTTCAATATGCCCTTCACCAACATGCAGTGTTTCCTTGATTGAATTAGCTCTCACACCAGTATTTGCGTCTAGAGCCTTTGCATTGAGGGCTATCTGAAAACGGCTGTGGCGCTGAAGTTGTGTGAAAATGTGGAGTTGGTGGCATGTGAAACCCGCATGTGGAGCATGCGTTTGTGTGGGATGCTCACCAAGTTTCATTTCACTCCTAGGCACACAAAGGGCACTAAGCATAGAGTGTGAAAACTGAGTTTCCTTGAGAGCTGCTTGGAGCCTGATGGTGTGTGAAGTTAGTGAGCCAAATGGAGTTGTTCTCCCACAAGAACCACTCGGCTGATCCTTCTTCAATATGCCCTTCACCAACATGCAGTGTTTCCTTGATTGAATTAGCTCTCACACCAATATTTGCGTCTAGAGCCTTTGCATTGAGGGCTATCTGAAAATGGCTGTGGCGCTGAAGTTGCCTGAGAATGTGGAGTTGGTGGCATGTGGAACCCGCATGTGGAGCATTCGTTTGTGTGGGATGCTCACCAAGCTTCATTTCAGTCCTAGGCACTCAAAGGGCACTAAGCATAGAGTGTGAAAACTGAGTTTCCTTGAGAGCTGCTTGGAAGCCTGATGGTGTGTGAAGTTAGTGAGCCAAATGGAGTTGTTCTCCCACAAGAACTACTCGGCTGATTCTTCTTCAATATGCCCTTCACCAACATGCAGTGTTTCCTTGATTGAATTAGCTCTCACACCAATATTTACATCTAGAGGCTTTGCATTGAGGGCTATCTGAAAGCGGCTGTGGCACTGAAGTTGCCTGAGAATGTGGAGTTGGTGGCATGTGAAACCCGCATGTGGAGCATTCGTTTGTGTGGGATGCTCACCAAGCTTCATTTCAATCCAAGGCACTCAAAGGGCACTAATCATAGCATGTGAAAACTGAGTTTCCTTGAGAGCTGCTTGGAAGCCTGATGGTGTGTGAAGTTAGTGAGCCAAATGGAGTTGTTCTCCCACAAGGACCACTTGGTTGATCCTTCCTCAATATTCCCTTCACCAACATGAAGTGTTTCCTTGATTGAATTAGCTCTCACACCAATATTTGCATCTAGAGCCTTTGCATTGAGGGCTGTCTGAAAACGGCTGTGGCGCTGAAGTTGCCTGTGAATGTGGAGTTGGTGGCATGTGAAACCCGCATGTGGAGCATTCGTTTGTGTGGGATTCTCACCAAGCTTCATTTCAGTCCTAGGCACTCAAAGGGCACTAAGCATAGAGTGTGAAAACTGAGTTTCCTTGAGAGCTGCTTGGAAGCCTGATGGTGTGTGAAGTTAGTGAGCCAAATGGAGTTGGTCTCCCACAAGAACCACTCGGCTGATCCTTCTTCAATATGCCCTTCACCAACATGCAGTGTTTCCTTGATTGAATTAGCTCTCACACCAATATTTGCGTCTAGAGCCTTTGCATTGAGGGCTATCTGAAAACGGCTGTGGCGCTGAAGTTGTGTGAAAATGTGGAGTTGGTGGCATGTGAAACCCGCATGTGGAGCATTCGTTTGTGTGGGATGCTCACCAAGCTTCATTTCAGTCCTAGGCACTCAAAGGGCACTAAGCATAGAGTGTGAAAACTGAGTTTTCTTGAGAGCTGCTTGGAAGCCTGATGGTGTGTGAAGTTAGTGAGCCAAATGGAGTTGTTCTCCCACAAGAACCACTCGGCTGATCCTTCTTCAATATGCCCTTCACCAACATGCAGTGTTTCCTTGATTGAATTAGCTCTCACACCAATATTTGCGTCTAGAGCCTTTGCATTGAGGGCTATCTGAAAACGGCTGTGGCGCTGAAGTTGCCTGTGAATGTGGAGTTGGTGGCATGTGAAACCCGCATGTGGAGCATTCGTTTGTGTGGGATGCTCTACCAGGTTCATTCCTAGATAATGCACTCAAAGGGCACTAAGCATAGAGTGTGAAAACTGAGTTTCCTTGAGAGCTGCTTGGAAGCCTGATGGTGTGTGAAGTTAGTGAGCCAAATGGAGTTGTTCTCCCACAAGAACCACTCGGCTGATCCTTCTTCAGTATGCCCTTCACCAACATGCAGTGTTTCCTTGATTGAATTAGCTCTCACACCAATATTTGCGTCTAGAGCCCTTGCATTGAGGGCTATCTGAAAACGGCTGTGGCGCTGAAGTTGCCTGTGAATGTGGAGTTGGTGGCATGTGAAACCCGCATGTGGAGCATTCGTTTGTGTGGGATGCTCTACCAGGTTCATTTCTAGATAATGCACACAAAGGGCACTAAGCATAGAGTGTGAAAACTGAGTTTCCTTGAGAGCTGCTTGGAAGCCTGATGGTGTGTGAAGTTAGTGAGCCAAATGGAGTTGTTCTCCCACAAGAACCACTCGGCTGATCCTTCTTCAATATGCCCTTCACCAACATGCAGTGTTTCCTTGATTGAATTAGCTCTCACACCAATATTTGCGTCTAGAGCCTTTGCATTGAGGGCTATCTGAAAACGGCTGTGGCGCTGAAGTTGCCTGTGAATGTGGAGTTGGTGGCATGTGAAACCCGCATGTGGAGCATTCGTTTGTGTGGGATGCTCACCAAGCTTCATTTCAGTCCTAGGCACTCAAAGGGCACTAAGCATAGAGTGTGAAAACTGAGTTTCCTTGAGAGCTGCTTGGAAGCCTGATGGTGTGTGAAGTTAGTGAGCCAAATGGAGTTGTTCTCCCACAAGAACCACTCGGCTGATCCTTCTTCAATATGCCCTTCACCAACATGCAGTGTTTCCTTGATTGAATTAGCTCCCACACCAATATTTGCGTCTAGAGCCTTTGCATTGAGGGCTATCTGAAAACGGCTGTGGCGCTGAAGTTGCCTGTGAATGTGGAGTTGGTGGCATGTGAAACCCGCATGTGGAGCATTCGTTTGTGTGGGATGCTCTACCAGGTTCATTCCTAGATAATGCACTCAAAGGGCACTAATCATAGAGTGTGAAAACTGAGTTTCCTTGAGAGCTGCTAGGAAGCCTGATGGTGTGTGAAGTTAGTGAGCCAAATAGAGTTGTTCTCCCACAAGAACTACTCGGCTGATCCTTCTTCAATATGCCCTTCACCAACATGCAGTGTTTCCTTGATTGAATTAGCTCTCACACCAATATTTGCGTCTAGAGCCTTTGCATTGAGGGCTATCTGAAAATGGCTGTGGCGCTGAAGTTGCCTGAGAATGTGGAGTTGGTGGCATGTGGAACCCGCATGTGGAGCATTCGTTTGTGTGGGATGCTACCCAAGCTTCATTTCAGTCCTAGGCACTCAAAGGGCACTAAGCATAGAGTGTGAAAACTGAGTTTCCTTGAGAGCTGCTAGGAAGCCTGATGGTGTGTGAAGTTAGTGAGCCAAATGGAGTTGTTCTCCCACAAGAACTACTCTGCTGATCCTTCTTCAATATGCCCTTCACCAACATGCAGTGTTTCCTTGATTGAATTAGCTCTCATACAAATATTTGCGTCTAGAGCCCTTGCATTGAGGGCTATCTGAAAGCATCTGTGGCGCTGAAGTTGCCTATGAATGTGGAGTTGGTGGCATGTGAAACCCGCATGTGGAGCATTCGTTTGTGTGGGATGCTCTACCAGGTTCATTCCTAGATAATGCACACAAAGGGCACTAAGCATAGAGTGTGAAAACTGAGTTTCCTTGAGAGCTGCTTGGAAGCCTGATGGTGTGTGAAGTTAGTGAGCCAAATGGAGTTGTTCTGCCACAAGAACCACTCGGCTGATCCTTCTTCAATATGCCCTTCACCAACATGCAGTGTTTCCTTGATTGAATTAGCTCTCACACCAATATTTGCGTCTAGAGCCTTTGCATTGAGGGCTATCTGAAAACGGCTGTGGCGCTGAAGTTGCCTGTGAATGTGGAGTTGGTGGCATGTGAAACCCGCATGTGGAGCATTCGTTTGTGTGGGATGCTCACCAAGCTTCATTTCAGTCCTAGGCACTCAAAGGGCACTAAGCATAGAGTGTGAAAACTGAGTTTCCTTGAGAGGTGCTTGGAAGCCTGATGGTGTGTGAAGTTAGTGAGCCAAATGGAGTTGTTCTCCCACAAGAACCACTCGGCTGATCCTTCTTCAATATGCCCTTCACCAACATGCAGTGTTTCCTTGATTGAATTAGCTCCCACACCAATATTTGCGTCTAGAGCCTTTGCATTGAGGGCTATCTGAAAACGGCTGTGGCGCTGAAGTTGCCTGTGAATGTGGAGTTGGTGGCATGTGAAACCCGCATGTGGAGCATTCGTTTGTGTGGGATGCTCTACCAGGTTCATTCCTAGATAATGCACTCAAAGGGCACTAATCATAGAGTGTGAAAACTGAGTTTCCTTGAGAGCTGCTAGGAAGCCTGATGGTGTGTGAAGTTAGTGAGCCAAATAGAGTTGTTCTCCTACAAGAACTACTCGGCTGATCCTTCTTCAATATGCCCTTCACCAACATGCAGTGTTTCCTTGATTGAATTAGCTCTCACACCAATATTTGCGTCTAGAGCCTTTGCATTGAGGGCTATCTGAAAATGGCTGTGGCGCTGAAGTTGCCTGAGAATGTGGAGTTGGTGGCATGTGGAACCCGCATGTGGAGCATTCATTTGTGTGGGATGCTAACCAAGCTTCATTTCAGTCCTAGGCACTCAAAGGGCACTAAGCATAGAGTGTGAAAACTGAGTTTCCTTGAGAGCTGCTTGGAAGCCTGATGGTGTGTGAAGTTAGTGAGCCAAATGGAGTTGTTCTCCCACAAGAACTACTCGGCTGATTCTTCTTCAATATGCCCTTCACCAACATGCAGTGTTTCCTTGATTGAATTAGCTCTCACACCAATATTTACATCTAGAGGCTTTGCATTGAGGGCTATCTGAAAACGGCTGTGGCACTGAAGTTGCCTGAGAATGTGGAGTTGGTGGCATGTGAAACCCGCATGTGGAGCATTCGTTTGTGTGGGATGCTCACCAAGCTTCATTTCAATCCAAGGCACACAAAGGGCACTAAGCATAGAGTGTGAAAACTGAGTTTCCTTGAGAGCTGCTTGGAAGCCTGATGGTGTGTGAAGTTAGTGAGCCAAATGGAGTTGTTCTCGCACAAGGACCACTTGGTTGATCCTTCTTCAATATGCCCTTCACCAACATGCAGTGTTTCCTTGATTGAATTAGCTCTCACACCAATATTTGCGTCTAGAGCCTTTGCATTGAGGGCTATCTGAAAACGGCTGTGGCGCTGAAGTTGCCTGTGAATGTGGAGTTGATGGCATGTGAAACCCACATGTGGAGCATTCGTTTGTGTGGGATGCTCTACTAGATTCATTCCTAGATAATGCACTCAAAGGGCACTAAGCATAGAGTGTGAAAACTGAGTTTCCTTGAGAGCTGCTTGGAAGCCTGATGGTGTGTGAAGTTAGTGAGCCAAATGGAGTTGTTCTCGCACAAGGACCACTTGGTTGATCCTTCTTCAATATGCCCTTCACCAACATGCAGTGTTTCCTTGATTGAATTAGCTCTCACACCAATATTTGCGTCTAGAGCCTTTGCATTGAGGTCTATCTGAAAGCGGCTGTGGCACTGAAGTTGCCTGTGAATGTGGAGTTGGTGGCATGTGAAACCCGCATGTGGAGCATTCGTTTGTGTGGGATGCTCACCAAGCTTCATTTCAGTCATAGGCACTCAAAGGGCACTAAGCATAGAGTGTGAAAACTGAGTTTTCTTGAGAGCTGCTTGGAAGCCTGATGGTGTGTGAAGTTAGTGAGCCAAATGGAGTTGTTCTCCCACAAGAACCACTCGGCTGATCCTTCTTCAATATGCCCTTCACCAACATGCAGTGTTTCCTTGATTGAATTAGCTCTCACACCAATATTTGCGTCTAGAGCCTTTGCATTGAGGGCTATCTGAAAACGGCTGTGGCGCTGAAGTTGCCTGTGAATGTGGAGTTGGTGGCATGTGAAACCCGCATGTGGAGCATTCGTTTGTGTGGGATGCTCACCAAGCTTCATTTCAGTCCTAGGCACTCAAAGGGCACTAAGCATAGAGTGTGAAAACTGAGTTTCCTTGAGAGCTGCTTGGAAGCCTGATGGTGTGTGAAGTTAGTGAGCCAAATGGAGTTGTTCTCCCACAAGAACCACTCGGCTGATCCTTCTTCAATATGCCCTTCACCAACATGCAGTGTTTCCTTGATTGAATTAGCTCCCACTCCAATATTTGCGTCTAGAGCCTTTGCATTGAGGGCTATCTGAAAACGGCTGTGGCGCTGAAGTTGCCTGTGAATGTGGAGTTGGTGGCATGTGAAACCCGCATGTGGAGCATTCGTTTGTGTGGGATGCTCTACCAGGTTCATTCCTAGATAATGCACTCAAAGGGCACTAATCATAGAGTGTGAAAACTGAGTTTCCTTGAGAGCTGCTAGGAAGCCTGATGGTGTGTGAAGTTAGTGAGCCAAATAGAGTTGTTCTCCTACAAGAACTACTCGGCTGATCCTTCTTCAATATGCCCTTCACCAACATGCAGTGTTTCCTTGATTGAATTAGCTCTCACACCAATATTTGCGTCTAGAGCCTTTGCATTGAGGGCTATCTGAAAATGGCTGTGGCGCTGAAGTTGCCTGAGAATGTGGAGTTGGTGGCATGTGGAACCCGCATGTGGAGCGTTCGTTTGTGTGGGATGCTAACCAAGCTTCATTTCAGTCCTAGGCACTCAAAGGGCACTAAGCATAGAGTGTGAAAACTGAGTTTCCTTGAGAGGTGCTTGGAAGCCTGATGGTGTGTGAAGTTAGTGAGCCAAATGGAGTTGTTCTCCCACAAGAACTACTCGGCTGATTCTTCTTCAATATGCCCTTCACCAACATGCAGTGTTTCCTTGATTGAATTAGCTCTCACACCAATATTTACATCTAGAGGCTTTGCATTGAGGGCTATCTGAAAATGGCTGTGGCACTGAAGTTGCCTGAGAATGTGGAGTTGGTGGCATGTGAAACCCGCATGTGGAGCATTCGTTTGTGTGGGATGCTCACCAAGCTTCATTTCAATCCAAGGCACACAAAGGGCACTAAGCATAGAGTGTGAAAACTGAGTTTCCTTGAGAGCTGCTTGGAAGCCTGATGGTGTGTGAAGTTAGTGAGCCAAATGGAGTTGTTCTCGCACAAGGACCACTTGGTTGATCCTTCTTCAATATGCCCTTCACCAACATGCAGTGTTTCCTTGATTGAATTAGCTCTCACACCAATATTTGCGTCTAGAGCCTTTGCATTGAGGGCTATCTGAAAACGGCTGTGGCGCTGAAGTTGCCTGTGAATGTGGAGTTGGTGGCATGTGAAACCCACATGTGGAGCATTCGTTTGTGTGGGATGCTCTACTAGATTCATTCCTAGATAATGCACTCAAAGGGCACTAAGCATACAGTGTGAAAACTGAGTTTCCTTGAGAGCTGCTTGGTAGCCTGATGGTGTGTGAAGTTAGTGAGCCAAATGGAGTTGTTCTCGCACAAGGACCACTTGGTTGATCCTTCTTCAATATGCCCTTCACCAACATGCAGTGTTTCCTTGATTGAATTAGCTCTCACACCAATATTTGCGTCTAGAGCCTTTGCATTGAGGTCTATCTGAAAGCGGCTGTGGCACTGAAGTTGCCTGTGAATGTGGAGTTGGTGGCATGTGAAACCCGCATGTGGAGCATTCGTTTGTGTGGGATGCTCACCAAGCTTCATTTCAGTCCTAGGCACTCAAAGGGCATTAAGCATAGAGTGTGAAAACTGAGTTTTCTTGAGAGCTGCTTGAAAGCCTGATGGTGTGTGAAGTTAGTGAGCCAAATGGAGTTGTTCTCGCACAAGGACCACTTGGTTGATCCTTCTTCAATATGCCCTTCACCAACATGCAGTGTTTCCTTGATTGAATTAGCTCTCACACCAATATTTGCGTCTAGAGCCTTTGCATTGAGGGCTATCTGAAAGCGGCTGTGGCACTGAAGTTGCCTGTGAATGTGGAGTTGGTGGCATGTGAAACCCGCATGTGGAGCATTCGTTTGTGTGGGATGCTCACCAAGCTTCATTTCAGTCATAGGCACTCAAAGGGCACTAAGCATAGAGTGTGAAAACTGAGTTTTCTTGAGAGCTGCTTGGAAGCCTGATGGTGTGTGAAGTTAGTGAGCCAAATGGAGTTGTTCTCCCACAAGAACCACTCGGCTGATCCTTCTTCAATATGCCCTTCACCAACATGCAGTGTTTCCTTGATTGAATTAGCTCTCACACCAATATTTGCGTCTAGAGCCTTTGCATTGAGGGCTATCTGAAAACGGCTGTGGCGCTGAAGTTGCCTGTGAATGTGGAGTTGGTGGCATGTGAAACCCGCATGTGGAGCATTCGTTTGTGTGGGATGCTCACCAAGCTTCATTTCAGTCCTAGGCACTCAAAGGGCACTAAGCATAGAGTGTGAAAACTGAGTTTCCTTGAGAGCTGCTTGGAAGCCTGATGGTGTGTGAAGTTAGTGAGCCAAATGAGTTGTTCTCCCACAAGAACCACTCGGCTGATCCTTCTTCAATATGCCCTTCACCAACATGCAGTGTTTCCTTGATTGAATTAGCTCTCACACCAATATTTGCGTCTAGAGCCTTTGCATTGAGGGCTATCTGAAAATGGCTGTGGCGCTGAAGTTGCATGTGAATGTGGAGTTGGTGGCATGTGAAACCCGCATGTGGAGCATTCGTTTGTGTGGGATGCTCTACCAGGTTCATTCCTAGATAATGCACTCAAAGGGCACTAAGCATAGAGTGTGAAAACTGAGTTTCCTTGAGAGCTGCTTGGAAGCCTGATGGTGTGTGAAGTTAGTGAGCCAAATGGAGTTGTTCTCCCACAAGAACCACTCGGCTGATCCTTCTTCAATATGCCCTTCACCAACATGCAGTGTTTCCTTGATTGAATTAGCTCTCACACCAATATTTGCGTCTTGAGCCTTTGCATTGAGGGCTATCTGAAAACTGCTGTGGCACTGAAGTTGTGTGAAATGTGAGTTGGTGGCATGTGAAACCCGCATGTGGAGCATGCGTTTGTGTGGGATGGTCACCAAGTTTCATTTCAGTCCTAGGCACACAAAGGGCACTAAGCATAGTGTGTGAAAACTGAGTTTCCTTGAGAGCTGCTTGGAGCCTGATGGTGTGTGAAGTTAGTGAGCCAAATGGAGTTGTTCTCCCACAAGAACCACTCGGCTGATCCTTCTTCAATATGCCCTTCACCAACATGCAGTGTTTCCTTGATTGAATTAGCTCTCACACCAATATTTGCGTCTAGAGCCTTTGCATTGAGGGCTATCTGAAAACGGCTGTGGCGCTGAAGTTGCCTGTGAATGTGGAGTTGGTGGCATGTGAAACCCGCATGTGGAGCATTCGTTTGTGTGGGATGCTCTACCAGGTTCATTCCTAGATAATGCACTCAAAGGGCACTAAGCATAGAGTGTGAAAACTGAGTTTCCTTGAGAGCTGCTTGGAAGCCTGATGGTGTGTGAAGTTAGTGAATCAAATAGAGTTGTTCTCCCACAAGAACTACTCGGCTGATCCTTCTTCAATATGCCCTTCACCAACATGCAGTGTTTCCTTGATTGAATTAGCTCTCACACCAATATTTGCGTCTAGAGCCTTTGCATTGAGGGCTATCTGAAAATGGCTGTAGCGCTGAAGTTGCCTGTGAATGTGGAGTTGGTGGCATGTGGAACCCGCATGTGGAGCATTCGTTTGTGTGGGATGCTCACCAAGCTTCATTTCAGTCCTAGGCACTCAAAGGGCACTAAGCATAGAGTGTGAAAATTGAGTTTCCTTGAGAGCTGCTTGGAAGCCTGATGGTGTGTGAAGTTAGTGAGCCAAATGGAGTTGTTCTCCACAAGAACTACTCGGCTGATTCTTCTTCAATATGCCCTTCACCAACATGCAGTGTTACCTTGATTGAATTAGCTCTCACACCAATATTTACATCTAGAGGCTTTCCATTGAGGGCTATCTGAAAATGGCTGTTGCACTGAAGTTGCCTGAGAATGTGGAGTTGGTGGCATGTGAAACCCGCATGTGGAGCATTCGTTTGTGTGGGATGCTCACCAAGCTTCATTTCAATCCAAGGCATACAAAGGGCACTAAGCATAGAGTGTGAAAACTGAGTTTCCTTGAGAGCTGCTTGGAAGCCTGATGGTGTGTGAAGTTAGTGAGCCAAATGGAGTTGTTCTCCCACAAGAACCACTCGGCTGATCCTTCTTCAATATGCCCTTCACCAACATGCAGTGTTTCCTTGATTGAATTAGCTCTCACACCAATATTTACATCTAGAGGCTTTCCATTGAGGGCTATCTGAAAATGGCTGTTGCACTGAAGTTGCCTGAGAATGTGGAGTTGGTGGCATGTGAAACCCGCATGTGGAGCATTCGTTTGTGTGGGATGCTCACCAAGCTTCATTTCAATCCAAGGCATACAAAGGGCACTAAGCATAGAGTGTGAAAACTGAGTTTTCTTGAGAGCTGCTTGGAAGCCTGATGGTGTGTGAAGTTAGTGAGCCAAATGGAGTTGTTCTCCCACAAGAACCACTCGGCTGATCCTTCTTCAATATGCCCTTCACCAACATGCAGTGTTTCCTTGATTGAATTAGCTCTCACACCAATATTTGCGTCTAGAGCCTTTGCATTGAGGGCTATCTGAAAACGGCTGTGGCGCTGAAGTTGCCTGAGAATGTGGAGTTGGTGGCATGTGAAACCTGCATGTGGAGCATTCGTTTGTGTGGGATGCTCTACCAGATTCAATCCTAGATAATGCACTCAAAGGGCACTAAGCATAGAGTGTGAAAACTGAGTTTCCTTGAGAGCTGCTTGGAAGCCTGATGGTGTGTGAAGTTAGTGAGCCAAATGGAGTTGTTCTCCCACAAGAACCACTTGGCTAATCCTTCTTCAATATGCCCTTCACCAACATGCAGTGTTTCCTTGATTGAATTAGCTCTCACACCAATATTTGTGTCTAGAGCCTTTGCATTGAGGGCTATCTGAAAACGGCTGTGGCGCTGAAGTTGCCTGTGAATGTGGAGTTGGTGGCATGTGAAACCCGCATGTGGAGCATTCGTTTGTGTGGGATGCTCAGCAAGCTTCATTTCAGTCCTAGGCACACAAAGGGCACTAAGCATAGAGTGTGAAAACTGAGTTTCCTTGAGAGCTGCTTGGAAGCCTGATGGTGTGTGAAGTTAGTGAGCCAAATGGAGTTGTTCTCCCACAAGAACCACTCGGCTGATCCTTCTTCAATATGCCCTTCACCAACATGCAGTGTTTCCTTGATTGAATTAGCTCTCACACCAATATTTGCGTCTAGAGCCTTTGCATTGAGGGCTATCTGAAAACGGCTGTGGCGCTGAAGTTGCCTGTGAATGTGGAGTTGGTGGCATGTGAAACCCGCATGTGGAGCATTCTTTTGTGTGGGATGCTCTACCAGTTTCATTCCTAGATAATGCACTCAAAGGGAACTAAGCATAGAGTGTGAAAACTGAGTTTCCTTGAGAGCTGCTTGGAAGCCTGATGGTGTGTGAAGTTAGTGAGCCAAATGGAGTTGTTCTCCCACAAGAACCACTTGGCTAATCCTTCTTCAATATGCCCTTCACCAACATGCAGTGTTTCCTTGATTGAATTAGCTCTCACACCAATATTTGTGTCTAGAGCCTTTGCATTGAGGGCTATCTGAAAACGGCTGTGGCGCTGAAGTTGCCTGTGAATGTGGAGTTGGTGGCATGTGAAACCCGCATGTGGAGCATTCTTTTGTGTGGGATGCTCTACCAGGTTCATTCCTAGATAATGCACTCAAAGGGAACTAAGCATAGAGTGTGAAAACTGAGTTTCCTTGAGAGCTGCTTGGAAGCCTGATGGTGTGTGAAGTTAGTGAGCCAAATGGAGTTGTTCTCCCACAAGAACCACTTGGCTAATCCTTCTTCAATATGCCCTTCACCAACATGCAGTGTTTCCTTGATTGAATTAGCTCTCACACCAATATTTGTGTCTAGAGCCTTTGCATTGAGGGCTATCTGAAAACGGCTGTGGCGCTGAAGTTGCCTGTGAATGTGGAGTTGGTGGCATGTGAAACACGCATGTGGAGCATTCGTTTGTGTGGGATGCTCAGCAAGCTTCATTTCAGTCCTAGGCACACAAAGGGCACTAAGCATAGAGTGTGAAAACTGAATTTCCTTGAGAGCTGCTTGGAAGCCTGATGGTGTGTGAAGTTAGTGAGCCAAATGGAGTTGTTCTCCCACAAGAACCACTCGGCTGATCCTTCTTCAATATGCCCTTCACCAACATGCAGTGTTTCCTTGATTGAATTAGCTCTCACACCAATATTTGCGTCTAGAGCCTTTGCATTGAGGGCTATCTGAAAACGGCTGTGGCGCTGAAGTTGCCTGAGAATGTGGAGTTGGTGGCATGTGAAACCTGCATGTGGATCATTCGTTTGTGTGGGATGCTCTACCAGATTCAATCCTAGATAATGCACTCAAAGGGCACTAAGCATAGAGTGTGAAAACTGAGTTTCCTTGAGAGCTGCTTGGAAGCCTGATGGTGTGTGAAGTTAGTGAGCCAAATGGAGTTGTTCTCCCACAAGAACCACTCGGCTGATCCTTCTTCAATATGCCCTTCACCAACATGCAGTGTTTCCTTGATTGAATTAGCTCTCACACCAATATTTGCGTCTAGAGCCTTTGCATTGAGGGCTATCTGAAAACGGCTGTGGCGCTGAAGTTGCCTGAGAATGTGGAGTTGGTGGCATGTGAAACCTGCATGTGGAGCATTCGTTTGTGTGGGATGCTCTACCAGATTCAATCCTAGATAATGCACTCAAAGGGCACTAAGCATAGAGTGTGAAAACTGAGTTTCCTTGAGAGCTGCTTGGAAGCCTGATGGTGTGTGAAGTTAGTGAGCCAAATGGAGTTGTTCTCCCACAAGAACCACTTGGCTAATCCTTCTTCAATATGCCCTTCACCAACATGCAGTGTTTCCTTGATTGAATTAGCTCTCACACCAATATTTGTGTCTAGAGCCTTTGCATTGAGGGCTATCTGAAAACGGCTGTGGCGCTGAAGTTGCCTGTGAATGTGGAGTTGGTGGCATGTGAAACCCGCATGTGGAGCATTCGTTTGTGTGGGATGCTCAGCAAGCTTCATTTCAGTCCTAGGCACACAAAGGGCACTAAGCATAGAGTGTGAAAACTGAGTTTCCTTGAGAGCTGCTTGGAAGCCTGATGGTGTGTGAAGTTAGTGAGCCAAATGGAGTTGTTCTCCCACAAGAACCACTCGGCTGATCCTTCTTCAATATGCCCTTCACCAACATGCAGTGTTTCCTTGATTGAATTAGCTCTCACACCAATATTTGCGTCTAGAGCCTTTGCATTGAGGGCTATCTGAAAACGGCTGTGGCGCTGAAGTTGCCTGTGAATGTGGAGTTGGTGGCATGTGAAACCCGCATGTGGAGCATTCTTTTGTGTGGGATGCTCTACCAGGTTCATTCCTAGATAATGCACTCAAAGGGAACTAAGCATAGAGTGTGAAAACTGAGTTTCCTTGAGAGCTGCTTGGAAGCCTGATGGTGTGTGAAGTTAGTGAGCCAAATGGAGTTGTTCTCCCACAAGAACCACTTGGCTAATCCTTCTTCAATATGCCCTTCACCAACATGCAGTGTTTCCTTGATTGAATTAGCTCTCACACCAATATTTGTGTCTAGAGCCTTTGCATTGAGGGCTATCTGAAAACGGCTGTGGCGCTGAAGTTGCCTGTGAATGTGGAGTTGGTGGCATGTGAAACCCGCATGTGGAGCATTCTTTTGTGTGGGATGCTCACCAGGTTCATTCCTAGATAATGCACTCAAAGGGCACTAAGCATAGAGTGTGAAAACTGAGTTTCCTTGAGAGCTGCTTGGAAGCCTGATGGTGTGTGAAGTTAGTGAGCCAAATGGAGTTGTTCTCCCACAAGAACCACTTGGCTAATCCTTCTTCAATATGCCCTTCACCAACATGCAGTGTTTCCTTGATTGAATTAGCTCTCACACCAATATTTGTGTCTAGAGCCTTTGCATTGAGGGCTATCTGAAAACGGCTGTGGCGCTGAAGTTGCCTGTGAATGTGGAGTTGGTGGCATGTGAAACCCGCATGTGGAGCATTCGTTTGTGTGGGATGCTCAGCAAGCTTCATTTCAGTCCTAGGCACACAAAGGGCACTAAGCATAGAGTGTGAAAACTGAATTTCCTTGAGAGCTGCTTGGAAGCCTGATGGTGTGTGAAGTTAGTGAGCCAAATGGAGTTGTTCTCCCACAAGAACCACTCGGCTGATCCTTCTTCAATATGCCCTTCACCAACATGCAGTGTTTCCTTGATTGAATTAGCTCTCACACCAATATTTGCGTCTAGAGCCTTTGCATTGAGGGCTATCTGAAAACGGCTGTGGCGCTGAAGTTGCCTGAGAATGTGGAGTTGGTGGCATGTGAAACCTGCATGTGGATCATTCGTTTGTGTGGGATGCTCTACCAGATTCAATCCTAGATAATGCACTCAAAGGGCACTAAGCATAGAGTGTGAAAACTGAGTTTCCTTGAGAGCTGCTTGGAAGCCTGATGGTGTGTGAAGTTAGTGAGCCAAATGGAGTTGTTCTCCCACAAGAACCACTCGGCTGATCCTTCTTCAATATGCCCTTCACCAACATGCAGTGTTTCCTTGATTTAATAAGCTCTCACACCAATATTTGCGTCTAGAGCCTTTGCATTGAGGGCTATCTGAAAACGGCTGTGGCGCTGAAGTTGTGTGAAAATGTGGAGTTGGTGGCATGTGAAACCCGCATGTGGAGCATTCGTTTGTGTGGGATGCTCACCAAGCTTCATTTCAGTCCTAGGCACTCAAAGGGCACTAAGCATAGAGTGTGAAAACTGAGTTTCCTTGAGAGCTGCTTGGAAGCCTGATGGTGTGTGAAGTTAGTGAGCCAAATGGAGTTGTTCTCCCACAAGAACCACTCGGCTGATCCTTCTTCAATATGCCCTTCACCAACATGCAGTGTTTCCTTGATTGAATTAGCTCTCACACCAATATTTGCGTCTAGAGCCTTTGCATTGAGGGCTATCTGAAAACGGCTGTGGCGCTGAAGTTGCCTGTGAATGTGGAGTTGGTGGCATGTGAAACCCGCATGTGGAGCATTCTTTTGTGTGGGATGCTCTACCAGGTTCATTCCTAGATAATGCACTAAAAGGGCACTAAGCATAGAGTGTGAAAACTGAGTTTCCTTGAGAGCTGCTTGGAAGCCTGATGGTGTGTGAAGTTAGTGAGCCAAATGGAGTTGTTCTCCCACAAGAACCACTTGGCTAATCCTTCTTCAATATGCCCTTCACCAACATGCAGTGTTTCCTTGATTGAATTAGCTCTCACACCAATATTTGTGTCTAGAGCCTTTGCATTGAGGGCTATCTGAAAACGGCTGTGGCGCTGAAGTTGCCTGTGAATGTGGAGTTGGTGGCATGTGAAACCCGCATGTGGAGCATTCGTTTGTGTGGGATGCTCTACCAGGTTCATTCCTAGATAATGCACTCAAAGGGCACTAAGCATAGAGTGTGAAAACTGAGTTTCCTTGAGAGCTGCTTGGAAGCCTGATGGTGTGTGAAGGTAGTGAGCCAAATGGAGTTGTTCTCGCACAAGGACCACTTGGTTGATCCTTCTTCAATATGCCCTTCACCAACATGCAGTGTTTCCTTGATTGAATTAGCTCTCACACCAATATTTGCGTCTAGAGCCTTTGCATTGAGGGCTATCTGAAAGCGGCTGTGGCACTGAAGTTGCCTGTGAATGTGGAGTTGGTGGCATGTGAAACCCGCATGTGGAGCATTCGTTTGTGTGGGATGCTCAGCAAGCTTCATTTCAGTCCTAGGCACTCAAAGGGCACTAAGCATAGAGTGTGAAAACTGAGTTTCCTTGAGAGCTGCTTGGAAGCCTGATGGTGTGTGAAGTTAGTGAGCCAAATGGAGTTGTTCTCCCACAAGAACCACTCGGCTGATCCTTCTTCAATATGCCCTTCACCAACATGCAGTGTTTCCTTGATTGAATTAGCTCTCACACCAATATTTGCGTCTTGAGCCTTTGCATTGAGGGCTATCTGAAAACTGCTGTGGCACTGAAGTTGTGTGAAAATGTGGAGTTGGTGGCATGTGAAACCCGCATGTGGAGCATGCGTTTGTGTGGGATGGTCACCAAGTTTCATTTCAGTCCTAGGCACACAAAGGGCACTAAGCATAGTGTGTGAAAACTGAGTTTCCTTGAGAGCTGCTTGGAGCCTGATGGTGTGTGAAGTTAGTGAGCCAAATGGAGTTGTTCTCCCACAAGAACCACTCGGCTGATCCTTCTTCAATATGCCCTTCACCAACATGCAGTGTTTCCTTGATTGAATTAGCTCTCACACCAATATTTGCGTCTAGAGCCTTTGCATTGAGGGCTATCTGAAAACGGCTGTGGCGCTGAAGTTGCCTGTGAATGTGGAGTTGGTGGCATGTGAAACCCGCATGTGGAGCATTCGTTTGTGTGGGATGCTCTACCAGGTTCATTCCTAGATAATGCACTCAAAGGGCACTAAGCATAGAGTGTGAAAACTGAGTTTCCTTGAGAGCTGCTTGGAAGCCTGATGGTGTGTGAAGTTAGTGAATCAAATAGAGTTGTTCTCCCACAAGAACTACTCGGCTGATCCTTCTTCAATATGCCCTTCACCAACATGCAGTGTTTCCTTGATTGAATTAGCTCTCACACCAATATTTGCGTCTAGAGCCTTTGCATTGAGGGCTATCTGAAAATGGCTGTAGCGCTGAAGTTGCCTGTGAATGTGGAGTTGGTGGCATGTGGAACCCGCATGTGGAGCATTCGTTTGTGTGGGATGCTCACCAAGCTTCATTTCAGTCCTAGGCACTCAAAGGGCACTAAGCATAGAGTGTGAAAATTGAGTTTCCTTGAGAGCTGCTTGGAAGCCTGATGGTGTGTGAAGTTAGTGAGCCAAATGGAGTTGTTCTCCCACAAGAACCACTCGGCTGATCCTTCTTCAATATGCCCTTCACCAACATGCAGTGTTTCCTTGATTGAATTAGCTCTCACACCAATATTTGCGTCTAGAGCCTTTGCATTGAGGGCTATCTGAAAACGGCTGTGGCGCTGAAGTTGCCTGAGAATGTGGAGTTGGTGGCATGTGAAACCTGCATGTGGAGCATTCGTTTGTGTGGGATGCTCTACCAGATTCAATCCTAGATAATGCACTCAAAGGGCACTAAGCATAGAGTGTGAAAACTGAGTTTCCTTGAGAGCTGCTTGGAAGCCTGATGGTGTGTGAAGTTAGTGAGCCAAATGGAGTTGTTCTCCCACAAGAACCACTTGGCTAATCCTTCTTCAATATGCCCTTCACCAACATGCAGTGTTTCCTTGATTGAATTAGCTCTCACACCAATATTTGTGTCTAGAGCCTTTGCATTGAGGGCTATCTGAAAACGGCTGTGGCGCTGAAGTTGCCTGTGAATGTGGAGTTGGTGGCATGTGAAACCCGCATGTGGAGCATTCGTTTGTGTGGGATGCTCAGCAAGCTTCATTTCAGTCCTAGGCACACAAAGGGCACTAAGCATAGAGTGTGAAAACTGAGTTTCCTTGAGAGCTGCTTGGAAGCCTGATGGTGTGTGAAGTTAGTGAGCCAAATGGAGTTGTTCTCCCACAAGAACCACTCGGCTGATCCTTCTTCAATATGCCCTTCACCAACATGCAGTGTTTCCTTGATTGAATTAGCTCTCACACCAATATTTGCGTCTAGAGCCTTTGCATTGAGGGCTATCTGAAAACGGCTGTGGCGCTGAAGTTGCCTGTGAATGTGGAGTTGGTGGCATGTGAAACCCGCATGTGGAGCATTCTTTTGTGTGGGATGCTCTACCAGTTTCATTCCTAGATAATGCACTCAAAGGGAACTAAGCATAGAGTGTGAAAACTGAGTTTCCTTGAGAGCTGCTTGGAAGCCTGATGGTGTGTGAAGTTAGTGAGCCAAATGGAGTTGTTCTCCCACAAGAACCACTTGGCTAATCCTTCTTCAATATGCCCTTCACCAACATGCAGTGTTTCCTTGATTGAATTAGCTCTCACACCAATATTTGTGTCTAGAGCCTTTGCATTGAGGGCTATCTGAAAACGGCTGTGGCGCTGAAGTTGCCTGTGAATGTGGAGTTGGTGGCATGTGAAACCCGCATGTGGAGCATTCTTTTGTGTGGGATGCTCTACCAGGTTCATTCCTAGATAATGCACTCAAAGGGCACTAAGCATAGAGTGTGAAAACTGAGTTTCCTTGAGAGCTGCTTGGAAGCCTGATGGTGTGTGAAGTTAGTGAGCCAAATGGAGTTGTTCTCCCACAAGAACCACTTGGCTAATCCTTCTTCAATATGCCCTTCACCAACATGCAGTGTTTCCTTGATTGAATTAGCTCTCACACCAATATTTGTGTCTAGAGCCTTTGCATTGAGGGCTATCTGAAAACGGCTGTGGCGCTGAAGTTGCCTGTGAATGTGGAGTTGGTGGCATGTGAAACACGCATGTGGAGCATTCGTTTGTGTGGGATGCTCAGCAAGCTTCATTTCAGTCCTAGGCACACAAAGGGCACTAAGCATAGAGTGTGAAAACTGAATTTCCTTGAGAGCTGCTTGGAAGCCTGATGGTGTGTGAAGTTAGTGAGCCAAATGGAGTTGTTCTCCCACAAGAACCACTCGGCTGATCCTTCTTCAATATGCCCTTCACCAACATGCAGTGTTTCCTTGATTGAATTAGCTCTCACACCAATATTTGCGTCTAGAGCCTTTGCATTGAGGGCTATCTGAAAACGGCTGTGGCGCTGAAGTTGCCTGAGAATGTGGAGTTGGTGGCATGTGAAACCTGCATGTGGATCATTCGTTTGTGTGGGATGCTCTACCAGATTCAATCCTAGATAATGCACTCAAAGGGCACTAAGCATAGAGTGTGAAAACTGAGTTTCCTTGAGAGCTGCTTGGAAGCCTGATGGTGTGTGAAGTTAGTGAGCCAAATGGAGTTGTTCTCCCACAAGAACCACTCGGCTGATCCTTCTTCAATATGCCCTTCACCAACATGCAGTGTTTCCTTGATTGAATTAGCTCTCACACCAATATTTGCGTCTAGAGCCTTTGCATTGAGGGCTATCTGAAAACGGCTGTGGCGCTGAAGTTGCCTGAGAATGTGGAGTTGGTGGCATGTGAAACCTGCATGTGGAGCATTCGTTTGTGTGGGATGCTCTACCAGATTCAATCCTAGATAATGCACTCAAAGGGCACTAAGCATAGAGTGTGAAAACTGAGTTTCCTTGAGAGCTGCTTGGAAGCCTGATGGTGTGTGAAGTTAGTGAGCCAAATGGAGTTGTTCTCCCACAAGAACCACTTGGCTAATCCTTCTTCAATATGCCCTTCACCAACATGCAGTGTTTCCTTGATTGAATTAGCTCTCACACCAATATTTGTGTCTAGAGCCTTTGCATTGAGGGCTATCTGAAAACGGCTGTGGCGCTGAAGTTGCCTGTGAATGTGGAGTTGGTGGCATGTGAAACCCGCATGTGGAGCATTCGTTTGTGTGGGATGCTCAGCAAGCTTCATTTCAGTCCTAGGCACACAAAGGGCACTAAGCATAGAGTGTGAAAACTGAGTTTCCTTGAGAGCTGCTTGGAAGCCTGATGGTGTGTGAAGTTAGTGAGCCAAATGGAGTTGTTCTCCCACAAGAACCACTCGGCTGATCCTTCTTCAATATGCCCTTCACCAACATGCAGTGTTTCCTTGATTGAATTAGCTCTCACACCAATATTTGCGTCTAGAGCCTTTGCATTGAGGGCTATCTGAAAACGGCTGTGGCGCTGAAGTTGCCTGTGAATGTGGAGTTGGTGGCATGTGAAACCCGCATGTGGAGCATTCTTTTGTGTGGGATGCTCTACCAGGTTCATTCCTAGATAATGCACTCAAAGGGAACTAAGCATAGAGTGTGAAAACTGAGTTTCCTTGAGAGCTGCTTGGAAGCCTGATGGTGTGTGAAGTTAGTGAGCCAAATGGAGTTGTTCTCCCACAAGAACCACTTGGCTAATCCTTCTTCAATATGCCCTTCACCAACATGCAGTGTTTCCTTGATTGAATTAGCTCTCACACCAATATTTGTGTCTAGAGCCTTTGCATTGAGGGCTATCTGAAAACGGCTGTGGCGCTGAAGTTGCCTGTGAATGTGGAGTTGGTGGCATGTGAAACCCGCATGTGGAGCATTCTTTTGTGTGGGATGCTCTACCAGGTTCATTCCTAGATAATGCACTCAAAGGGCACTAAGCATAGAGTGTGAAAACTGAGTTTCCTTGAGAGCTGCTTGGAAGCCTGATGGTGTGTGAAGTTAGTGAGCCAAATGGAGTTGTTCTCCCACAAGAACCACTTGGCTAATCCTTCTTCAATATGCCCTTCACCAACATGCAGTGTTTCCTTGATTGAATTAGCTCTCACACCAATATTTGTGTCTAGAGCCTTTGCATTGAGGGCTATCTGAAAACGGCTGTGGCGCTGAAGTTGCCTGTGAATGTGGAGTTGGTGGCATGTGAAACCCGCATGTGGAGCATTCGTTTGTGTGGGATGCTCAGCAAGCTTCATTTCAGTCCTAGGCACACAAAGGGCACTAAGCATAGAGTGTGAAAACTGAATTTCCTTGAGAGCTGCTTGGAAGCCTGATGGTGTGTGAAGTTAGTGAGCCAAATGGAGTTGTTCTCCCACAAGAACCACTCGGCTGATCCTTCTTCAATATGCCCTTCACCAACATGCAGTGTTTCCTTGATTGAATTAGCTCTCACACCAATATTTGCGTCTAGAGCCTTTGCATTGAGGGCTATCTGAAAACGGCTGTGGCGCTGAAGTTGCCTGAGAATGTGGAGTTGGTGGCATGTGAAACCTGCATGTGGATCATTCGTTTGTGTGGGATGCTCTACCAGATTCAATCCTAGATAATGCACTCAAAGGGCACTAAGCATAGAGTGTGAAAACTGAGTTTCCTTGAGAGCTGCTTGGAAGCCTGATGGTGTGTGAAGTTAGTGAGCCAAATGGAGTTGTTCTCCCACAAGAACCACTCGGCTGATCCTTCTTCAATATGCCCTTCACCAACATGCAGTGTTTCCTTGATTTAATAAGCTCTCACACCAATTTTTGCGTCTAGAGCCTTTGCATTGAGGGCTATCTGAAAACGGCTGTGGCGCTGAAGTTGTGTGAAAATGTGGAGTTGGTGGCATGTGAAACCCGCATGTGGAGCATTCGTTTGTGTGGGATGCTCACCAAGCTTCATTTCAGTCCTAGGCACTCAAAGGGCACTAAGCATAGAGTGTGAAAACTGAGTTTCCTTGAGAGCTGCTTGGAAGCCTGATGGTGTGTGAAGTTAGTGAGCCAAATGGAGTTGTTCTCCCACAAGAACCACTCGGCTGATCCTTCTTCAATATGCCCTTCACCAACATGCAGTGTTTCCTTGATTGAATTAGCTCTCACACCAATATTTGCGTCTAGAGCCTTTGCATTGAGGGCTATCTGAAAACGGCTGTGGCGCTGAAGTTGCCTGTGAATGTGGAGTTGGTGGCATGTGAAACCCGCATGTGGAGCATTCTTTTGTGTGGGATGCTCTACCAGGTTCATTCCTAGATAATGCACTAAAAGGGCACTAAGCATAGAGTGTGAAAACTGAGTTTCCTTGAGAGCTGCTTGGAAGCCTGATGGTGTGTGAAGTTAGTGAGCCAAATGGAGTTGTTCTCCCACAAGAACCACTTGGCTAATCCTTCTTCAATATGCCCTTCACCAACATGCAGTGTTTCCTTGATTGAATTAGCTCTCACACCAATATTTGTGTCTAGAGCCTTTGCATTGAGGGCTATCTGAAAACGGCTGTGGCGCTGAAGTTGCCTGTGAATGTGGAGTTGGTGGCATGTGAAACCCGCATGTGGAGCATTCTTTTGTGTGGGATGCTCTACCAGGTTCATTCCTAGATAATGCACTCAAAGGGCACTAAGCATAGAGTGTGAAAACTGAGTTTCCTTGAGAGCTGCTTGGAAGCCTGATGGTGTGTGAAGTTAGTGAGCCAAATGGAGTTGTTCTCCCACAAGAACCACTCGGCTGATCCTTCTTCAATATGCCCTTCACCAACATGCAGTGTTTCCTTGATTGAATTAGCTCTCACACCAATATTTGCGTCTAGAGCCTTTGCATTGAGGGCTATCTGAAAATGGCTGTGGCGCTGAAGTTGCCTGTGAATGTGGAGTTGGTGGTATGTGAAACCCGCATGTGGAGCATTCGTTTGTGTGGGATGCTCAGCAAGCTTCATTTCAGTCCTAGGCACTCAAAGGGCACTAAGCATAGAGTGTGAAAACTGAGTTTCCTTGAGAGCTGCTTGGAAGCCTGATGGTGTGTGAAGATAGTGAGCCAAATGGAGTTGTTCTCGCACAAGGACCACTTGGTTGATCCTTCTTCAATATGCCCTTCACCAACATGCAGTGTTTCCTTGATTGAATTAGCTCTCACACCAATATTTGCGTCTAGAGCCTTTGCATTGAGGGCTATCTGAAAGCGGCTGTGGCACTGAAGTTGCCTGTGAATGTGGAGTTGGTGGCATGTGAAACCCGCATGTGGAGCATTCGTTTGTGTGGGATGCTCACCAAGCTTCATTTCAGTCCTAGGCACTCAAAGGGCACTAAGCATAGAGTGTGAAAACTGAGTTTTCTTGAGAGCTGCTTGGAAGCCTGATGGTGTGTGAAGTTAGTGAGCCAAATGGAGTTGTTCTCCCACAAGAACCACTCGGCTGATCCTTCTTCAATATGCCCTTCACCAACATGCAGTGTTTCCTTGATTGAATTAGCTCTCACACCAATATTTGCGTCTAGAGCCTTTGCATAGAGGGCTATCTGAAAATGGCTGTGGCGCTGAAGTTGCCTGTGAATGTGGAGTTGGTGGCATGTGAAACCCGCATGTGGAGCATTCGTTTGTGTGGGATGCTCTACCAGGTTCATTCCTAGATAATGCACTCAAAGGGCACTAAGCATAGAGTGTGAAAACTGAGTTTCCTTGAGAGCTGCTTGGAAGCCTGATGGTGTGTGAAGTTAGTGAGCCAAATGGAGTTGTTCTCCCACAAGAACCACTCGGCTGATCCTTCTTCAATATGCCCTTCACCAACATGCAGTGTTTCCTTGATTGAATTAGCTCTCACACCAATATTTGCGTCTAGAGCCTTTGCATTGAGGGCTATCTGAAAGCGGCTGTGGCACTGAAGTTGCCTGTGAATGTGGAGTTGGTGGCATGTGAAACCCGCATGTGGAGCATTCGTTTGTGTGGGATGCTCACCAAGCTTCATTTCAGTCCTAGGCACTCAAAGGGCACTAAGCATAGAGTGTGAAAACTGAGTTTTCTTGAGAGCTGCTTGGAAGCCTGATGGTGTGTGAAGTTAGTGAGCCAAATGGAGTTGTTCTCCCACAAGAATCACTCGGCTGATCCTTCTTCAATATGCCCTTCACCAACATGCAGT
This sequence comes from Ochotona princeps, assembly GCF_030435755.1. Taxonomy (NCBI): domain Eukaryota; kingdom Metazoa; phylum Chordata; class Mammalia; order Lagomorpha; family Ochotonidae; genus Ochotona; species Ochotona princeps. Next base: position 4,656 of record NW_026700018.1, on the reverse strand, counting down.
GTTTCCTTGATTGAATTAGCTCTCACACAAATATTTGCGTCTAGAGCCCTTGCATTGAGGGCTATCTGAAAGCATCTGTGGCGCTGAAGTTGCCTGTGAATGTGGAGTTGGTGGCATGTGAAACCCGCATGTGGAGCATTCGTTTGTGTGGGATGCTCTACCAGGTTCATTCCTAGATAATGCACTCAAAGGGCACTAAGCATAGAGTGTGAAAACTGAGTTTCCTTGAGAGCTGCTTGGAAGCCTGATGGTGTGTGAAGTTAGTGAGCCAAATGGAGTTGTTCTCCCACAAGAACCACTCGGCTGATCCTTCTTCAATATGCCCTTCACCAACATGCAGTGTTTCCTTGATTGAATTAGCTCTCACACCAATATTTGCGTCTAGAGCCTTTGCATTGAGGGCTATCTGAAAGCGGCTGTGGCGCTGAAGTTGCCTGTGAATGTGGAGTTGGTGGCATGTGAAACCCGCATGTGGAGCATTCGTTTGTGTGGGATGCTCTAAAAGGTTCATTCCTAGATAATGCACTCAAAGGGCACTAAGCATAGAGTGTGAAAACTGAGTTTCCTTGAGAGCTGCTTGGAAGCCTGATGGTGTGTGAAGTTAGTGAGCCAAATGGAGTTGTTCTCCCACAAGAACCACGCGGCTGATCCTTCTTCAATATGCCCTTCACCAACATGCAGTGTTTCCTTGATTGAATTAGCTCTCACACCAATATTTGCGTCTAGAGCCTTTGCATTGAGGGCTATCTGAAAACACCTGAGGCGCAGAAGTTGCTTGAAAATGTGGAGTTGGTGGCATGTGAAACCCGCATGTGGAGCTTTCGTTTGTGTGGGATGCTCTACCAGGTTCATTCCTAGATAATGCACTCAAAGGGCACTAAGCATAGAGTGTGAAAACTGAGTTTCCTTGAGAGCTGCTTGGAAGCCTGATGGTGTGTGAAGTTAGTGAGCCAAATGGAGTTGTTCTCCCACAAGAACCACTCGGCTGATCCTTCTTCAATATGCCCTTCACCAACATGCAGTGTTTCCTTGATTGAATTAGCTCTCACACCAATATTTGCGTCTAGAGCCTTTGCATTGAGGGCTATCTGAAAACGGCTGTGGCGCTGAAGTTGCCTGTGTATGTGGAGTTGGTGGCATGTGAAACCCGCATGTAGAGCATTCGTTTGTGTGGGATGCTCACCAAGCTTCATTTCAGTCCTAGGCACTCAAAGGGCACTAAGCATAGAGTGTGAAAACTGAGTTTCCTTGAGAGCTGCTTGGAAGCCTGATGGTGTGTGAAGTTAGTGAGCCAAATAGAGTTGTTCTCCCACAAGAACCACTCGGCTGATCCTTCTTCAATATGCCCTTCACCAACATGCAGTGTTTCCTTGATTGAATTAGCTCTCACACCAATATTTGCGTCTAGAGCCTTTGCATTGAGGGCTATCTGAAAACGGCTGTGGCGCTGAAGTTGCCTGTGAATGTGGAGTTGGTGGCATGTGAAACCCGCATGTAGAGCATTCGTTTGTGTGGGATGCTCACCAAGCTTCATTTCAGTCCTAGGCACTCAAAGGGCACTAAGCATAGAGTGTGAAAACTGAGTTTCCTTGAGAGCTGCTTGGAAGCCTGATGGTGTGTGAAGTTAGTGAGCCAAATGGAGTTGTTCTCCCACAAGAACCACTCGGCTGATCCTTCTTCAATATGCCCTTCACCAACATGCAGTGTTTCCTTGATTGAATTAGCTCTCACACCAATATTTGCGTCTAGAGCCTTTGCATTGAGGGCTATCTGAAAACGGCTGTGGCACTGAAGTTGCCTGTGAATGTGGAGTTGGTGGCATGTGAAACCCGCATGTGGAGCATTCGTTTGTGTGGGATGCTCTACCAGGTTCATTCCTAGATAATGCACTCAAAGGGCACTAAGCATAGAGTGTGAAAACTGAGTTTCCTTGAGAGCTGCTTGGAAGCCTGATGGTGTGTGAAGTTAGTGAGCCAAATGGAGTTGTTCTCCCACAAGAACCACTCGGCTGATCCTTCTTCAATATGCCCTTCACCAACATGCAGTGTTTCCTTGATTGAATTAGCTCTCACACCAATATTTGCGTCTAGAGCCTTTGCATTGAGGGCTATCTGAAAACACCTGAGGCGCAGAAGTTGCTTGAAAATGTGGAGTTGGTGGCATGTGAAACCCGCATGTGGAGCATTCGTTTGTGTGGGATGCTCACCAAGCTTCATTTCAGTCATAGGCACTCAAAGGGCACTAAGCATAGAGTGTGAAAACTGAGTTTCCTTGAGAGCTGCTTGGAAGCCTGATGGTGTGTGAAGTTAGTGAGCCAAATGGAGTTGTTCTCGCACAAGGACCACTTGGTTGATCCTTCTTCAATATGCCCTTCACCAACATGCAGTGTTTCCTTGATTGAATTAGCTCTCACACCAATATTTGCGTCTAGAGCCCTTGCATTGAGGGCTATCTGAAAGCATCTGTGGCGCTGAAGTTGCCTGTGAATGTGGAGTTGGTGGCATGTGAAACCCGCATGTGGAGCATTCGTTTGTGTGGGATGCTCTACCAGGTTCATTCCTAGATAATGCACTCAAAGGGCACTAAGCATAGAGTGTGAAAACTGAGTTTCCTTGAGAGCTGCTTGGAAGCCTGATGGTGTGTGAAGTTAGTGAGCCAAATGGAGTTGTTCTCCCACAAGAACCACTCGGCTGATCCTTCTTCAATATGCCCTTCACCAACATGCAGTGTTTCCTTGATTGAATTAGCTCTCACACCAATATTTGCGTCTAGAGCCTTTGCATTGAGGGCTATCTGAAAACGGCTGTGGCGCTGAAGTTGCCTGTGAATGTGGAGTTGGTGGCATGTGAAACCCGCATGTGGAGCATTCGTTTGTGTGGGATGCTCAGCAAGCTTCATTTCAGTCCTAGGCACTCAAAGGGCACTAAGCATAGAGTGTGAAAACTGAGTTTCCTTGAGAGCTGCTTGGAAGCCTGATGGTGTGTGAAGTTAGTGAGCCAAATGGAGTTGTTCTCCCACAAGAACCACTCGGCTGATCCTTCTTCAATATGCCATTCACCAACATGCAGTGTTTCCTTGATTGAATTAGCTCTCACACCAATATTTGCGTCTAGAGCCTTTGCATTGAGGGCTATCTGAAAACAGCTGTGGCGCTGAAGTTGCCTGTGAATGTGAAGTTGGTGGCATGTGAAACCCGCATGTAGAGCATTCGTTTGTGTGGGATGCTCACCAAGCTTCATTTCAGTCCTAGGCACTCAAAGGGCACTAAGCATAGAGTGTGAAAACTGAGTTTCCTTGAGAGCTGCTTGGAAGCCTGATGGTGTGTGAAGTTAGTGAGCCAAATGGAGTTGTTCTCCCACAAGAACCACTCGGCTGATCCTTCTTCAATATGCCCTTCACCAACATGCAGTGTTTCCTTGATTGAATTAGCTCTCACACCAATATTTGCGTCTAGAGCCTTTGCATTGAGGGCTATCTGAAAACGGCTGTGGCGCTGAAGTTGCCTGTGAATGTGGAGTTGGTGGCATGTGAAACCCGCATGTAGAGCATTCGTTTGTGTGGGATGCTCACCAAGCTTCATTTCAGTCCTAGGCACTCAAAGGGCACTAAGCATAGAGTGTGAAAACTGAGTTTCCTTGAGAGCTGCTTGGAAGCCTGATGGTGTGTGAAGTTAGTGAGCCAAATGGAGTTGTTCTCCCACAAGAACCACTCGGCTGATCCTTCTTCAATATGCCCTTCACCAACATGCAGTGTTTCCTTGATTGAATTAGCTCTCACACCAATATTTGCGTCTAGAGCCTTTGCATTGAGGGCTATCTGAAAACGGCTGTGGCGCTGAAGTTGCCTGTGTATGTGGAGTTGGTGGCATGTGAAACCCGCATGTAGAGCATTCGTTTGTGTGGGATGCTCACCAAGCTTCATTTCAGTCCTAGGCACTCAAAGGGCACTAAGCATAGAGTGTGAAAACTGAGTTTCCTTGAGAGCTGCTTGGAAGCCTGATGGTGTGTGAAGTTAGTGAGCCAAATGGAGTTGTTCTCCCACAAGAACCACTCGGCTGATCCTTCTTCAATATGCCCTTCACCAACATGCAGTGTTTCCTTGATTGAATTAGCTCTCACACCAATATTTGCGTCTAGAGTCTTTGCATTGAGGGCTATCTGAAAACGGCTGTGGCGCTGAAGTTGCCTGTGAATGTGGAGTTGGTGGCATGTGAAACCCGCATGTAGAGCATTCGTTTGTGTGGGATGCTCACCAAGCTTCATTTCAGTCCTAGGCACTCAAAGGGCACTAAGCATAGAGTGTGAAAACTGAGTTTCCTTGAGAGCTGCTTGGAAGCCTGATGGTGTGTGAAGTTAGTGAGCCAAATGGAGTTGTTCTCCCACAAGAACCACTCGGCTGATCCTTCTTCAATATGCCCTTCACCAACATGCAGTGTTTCCTTGATTGAATTAGCTCTCACACCAATATTTGCGTCTAGAGCCTTTGCATTGAGGGCTATCTGAAAACGGCTGTGGCACTGAAGTTGCCTGTGAATGTGGAGTTGGTGGCATGTGAAACCCGCATGTGGAGCATTCGTTTGTGTGGGATGCTCTAAAAGGTTCATTCCTAGATAATGCACTCAAAGGGCACTAAGCATAGAGTGTGAAAACTGAGTTT
>NW_026700017.1:0-22261 GCF_030435755.1 Ochotona princeps | reverse complement strand
TACATGCCACCAACTCCACATTCTCAGGCAACTTCAGCGCCACAGCCGTTTTCAGATAGCCCTCAATGCAAAGGCTCTAGACGCAAATATTGGTGTGAGTGCTAATTCAATCAAGGAAACACTGCATGTTGGTGAAGGGCATATTGAAGAAGGATCAGCCGAGTGGTTTCTTGTGGGAGAACAACTCCATTTGGCTCACTAACTTCACACACCATCAGGCTTCCAAGCAGCTCTCAAGGAAACTCAGTTTTCACACTCTATGCTTAGTGCCCTTTAAGTAACCTAGGACTGAAATGAAGCTTGGTGAGCATCCCACACAAACGAATGCTCCACATGCGGGTTTCACATGCCACCAACTCCACATTGACAGGCAACTTCAGCGCCACAGCCATTTTCAGATAGCCCTCAATGCAAAGGCTCTAGAACGGCAAATATTGGTGTGAGAGCTAATTCAATAAAGGAAACACTGCATGTTGGTGAAGGGCATATTGAAGAAGGATCAGCCGAGTGGTTCTTGTGGGAGAACAACTCCATTTGGCTCACTAACTTCACACACCATCAGGCTTCCAAGGCAGCTCTCAAGGAAACTCAGTTTTCACACTCTATGCTTAGTGCCCTTTGAGTGCATTATCTAGGAATGAACCTGGTAGAGCATCCCACACAAACGAATGCTCCCACATGCGGGTTTCACATGCCACTAACTCCACATTCACAGGCAACTTCAGCGCCACAGCCGTTTTCAGATAGCCCTCAATGCAAAGGCTCTAGACCCAAATATTGGTGTGAGAGCTAATTCAATCAAGGAAACACTGCATGTTGGTGAAGGGCATATTGAAGAAGGATCAGCCGACGTGGTTCTTGTGGGAGAACAACTCCATTTGGCTCACTAACTTCACACACCATCAGGCTTCCAAGCAGCTCTCAAGGAAACTCAGTTTTCACACTCTATGCTTAGTGCCCTTTGAGTGCATTATCTAGGAATGAACCTGGTAGAGCATCCCACACAAACGAATGCTCCACATGCGGGTTTCACATGCCACCAACTCCACATTCTCAGCAACTTCAGCGCCACAGCCGTTTTCAGATAGCCCTCAATGCAAAGGCTCTAGACGCAAATATTGGTGTGAGAGCTAATTCAATCAAGGGAAACACTGCATGTTGGTGAAGGCCATATTGAAGAAGGATCAGCCGAGTGGTTCTTGTGGAGAGACAACTCCATTTGGCTCACTAACTTCACACACCATCAGGCTTCCAAGCAGCTCTCAAGGAAACTCAGTTTTCACACTCTATGCTTAGTGCCCTTTGAGTGCATTAATCTAGGAATGAACCTGGTAGAGCATCCCACACAAACGAATGCTCCACATGCGGTTTCACATGCCACCAACTCCACATTCTCAGGCAACTTCAGCGCCACAGCCGTTTTCAGATAGCCCTCAATGCAAAGGCTCTAGACGCAAATATTGGTGTGAGAGCTAATTCAATCAAGGAAACACTGCATGTTGGTGAAGGCCATATTGAAGAAGGATCAGCCGAGTGGGTTCTTGTGGGAGAACCAACTCCATTTGGCTCACTAACTTCACACACCATCAGGCTTCCAAGCAGCTCTCAAGGAAACTCAGTTTTCACACTCTATGCTTAGTGCCCTTTGAGTGCATTATCTAGGAATGAACCTGGTAGAGCATCCCACACAAGACGAATGCTCCACATGCGGGTTTCACATGCCACCAACTCCACATTCTCAGGCAACTTCAGCGCCACAGCCGTTTTCAGATAGCCCTCAATGCAAAGGGCTCTAGACGCAAATATTGGTGTGAGAGCTAATTCAATCAAGGAAACACTGCATGTTGGTGAAGGGCATATTGAAGAAGGATCAGCCGAGTGGTTCTTGTGGGAGAACAACTCCATTTGGCTCACTAACTTCACACACCATCAGGCTTCCAAGCAGCTCTCAAGGAAACTCAGTTTTCACACTCTATGCTTAGTGCCCTTTGAGTGCATTATCTAGGAATGAAGCTTGGTGAGCATCCCACACAAACGAATGCTCCACATGCGGGTTTCACATGCCACCAACTCCACATTCTCAGGCAACTTCAGCGCCACAGCCATTTTCAGATAGCCCTCAATGCAAAGGCTCTAGACGCAAATATTGGTGTGAGAGCTAATTCAATCAAGGAAACACTGCATGTTGGTGAAGGGCATATGAAGAAGGATCAGCCGAGTGGTTCTTGTGGGAGAACAACTCCATTTGGCTCACTAACTTCACACACCATCAGGCTTCCAAGCAGCTCTCAAGGAAACTCAGTTTTCACACTCTATGCTTAGTGCCCTTTGAGTGCATTATCTAGGAATGAACCTGGTAGAGCATCCCACACAAACGAATGCTCCACATGCGGGTTTCACATGCCACCAACTCCACATTCTCAGGCAACTTCAGCGCCACAGCCGTTTTCAGATAGCCCTCAATGCAAAGGCTCTAGACGCAAATATTGGTGTGAGTGCTAATTCAATCAAGGAAACACTGCATGTTGGTGAAGGGCATATTGAAGAAGGATCAGCCGAGTGGTTCTTGTGGGAGAACAACTCCATTTGGCTCACTAACTTCACACACCATCAGGCTTCCAAGCAGCTCTCAAGGAAACTCAGTTTTCACACTCTATGCTTAGTGCCCTTTAAGTACCTAGGACTGAAATGAAGCTTGGTGAGCATCCCACACAAACGAATGCTCCACATGCGGGTTTCACATGCCACCAACTCCACATTGACAGGCAACTTCAGCGCCACAGCCATTTTCAGATAGCCCTCAATGCAAAGGCTCTAGACGCAAATATTGGTGTGAGAGCTAATTCAATAAAGGAAACACTGCATGTTGGTGAAGGGCATATTGAAGAAGGATCAGCCGAGTGGTTCTTGTGGGAGAACAACTCCATTTGGCTCACTAACTTCACACACCATCAGGCTTCCAAGCAGCTCTCAAGGAAACTCAGTTTTCACAGTCTATGCTTAGTGCCCTTTGAGTACCTAGGACTGAAATGAAGCTTGGTGAGCATCCCACACAAACGAATGCTCCACATGCGGGTTTCACATGCCACCAACTCCACATTCTCAGGCAACTTCAGCGCCACAGCCGTTTTTAGATAGCCCTCAATGCAAAGGCTCTAGACGCAAATATTGGTGTGAGAGCTAATTCAATCAAGGAAACACTGCATGTTGGTGAAGGGCATATTGAAGAAGGATCAGCCGAGTGGTTCTTGTGGGAGAACAACTCCATTTGGCTCACTAACTTCACACACCATCAGGCTTCCAAGCAGCTCTCAAGGAAACTCAGTTTTCACACTCTATGCTTAGTGCCCTTTGAGTGCATTATCTAGGAATGAACCTGGTAGAGCATCCCACACAAACGAATGCTCCACATGCGGGTTTCACATGCCACCAACTCCACATTCTCAGGCAACTTCAGCGCCACAGCCGTTTTCAGATAGCCCTCAATGCAAAGGCTCTAGACGCAAATATTGGTGTGAGAGCTAATTCAATCAAGGAAACACTGCATGTTGGTGAAGGGCATATAGAAGAAGGATCAGCCGAGTGGTTCTTGTGGGAGAACAACTCCATTTGGCTCACTAACTTCACACACCATCAGGCTTCCAAGCAGCTCTCAAGGAAACTCAGTTTTCACACTCTATGCTTAGTGCCCTTTGAGTACATTATCTAGGAATGAACCTGGTAGAGCATCCCACACAAACGAATGCTCCACATGCGGGTTTCACATGCCACCAACTCCACATTCTCAGGCAACTTCAGCGCCACAGCCGTTTTCAGATAGCCCTCAATGCAAAGGCTCTAGACGCAAATATTGGTGTGAGAGCTAATTCAATCAAGGAAACACTGCATGTTGGTGAAGGGCATATTGAAGAAGGATCAGCCGAGTGGTTCTTGTGGGAGAACAACTCCATTTGGCTCACTAACTTCACACACCATCAGGCTTCCAAGCAGCTCTCAAGGAAACTCAGTTTTCACACTCTATGCTTAGTGCCCTTTGAGTGCATTATCTAGGAATGAACCTGGTAGAGCATCCCACACAAACGAATGCTCCACATGCGGGTTTCACATGCCACCAACTCCACATTCTCAGGCAACTTCAGCGCCACAGCGGTTTTCAGATAGCCTTCAATGCAAAGGCTCTAGATGCAAATATTGGTGTGAGAGCTAATTCAATCAAGGAAACACTGCATGTTGGTGAAGGGCATATTGAAGAAGGATCAGCCGAGTGGTTCTTGTGGGAGAACAACTCCATTTGGCTCACTAACTTCACAAACCATCAGGCTTCTAAGCAGTTCTCAAGGAAACTCAGTTTTCACAGTCTATGCTTAGTGCCCTTTGAGTACCTAGGACTGAAATGAAGCTTGGTGAGCATCCCACACAAACGAATGCTCCACATGCGGGTTTCACATGCCACCAACTCCACATTGACAGGCAACTTCAGCGCCACAGCCATTTTCAGATAGCCCTCAATGCAAAGGCTCTAGACGCAAATATTGGTGTGAGAGCTAATTCAATCAAGGAAACACTGCATGTTGGTGAAGGGCATATTGAAGAAGGATCAGCCGAGTGGTTCTTGTGGGAGAACAACTCCATTTGGCTCACTAACTTCACACACCATCAGGCTTCCGAGCAGCTCTCAAGGAAACTCAGTTTTCACACTCTATGCTTAGTGCCCTTTGAGTGCATTATCTAGGAATGAACCTGGTAGAGCATCCCACACAAACGAATGCTCCACATGCGCGTTTCACATGCCACCAACTCCACATTCTCAGGCAACTTCAGCGCCACAGCCGTTTTCAGATAGCCCTCAATGCAAAGGCTCTAGACGCAAATATTGGTGTGAGAGCTAATTCAATCAAGGAAACACTGCATGTTGGTGAAGGGCATATTGAAGAAGGATCAGCCGAGTGGTTCTTGTGGGAGAACAACTCCATTTGGCTCACTAACTTCACACACCATCAGGCTTCCAAGCAGCTCTCAAGGAAACTCAGTTTTCACACTCTATGCTTAGTGCCCTTTGAGTGCATTATCTAGGAATGAACCTGGTAGAGCATCCCACACAAACGAATGCTCCACATGCGGGTTTCACATGCCACCAACTCCACATTCACAGGCAACTTCAGCGCCACAGCCGTTTTCAGATAGCCCTCAATGCAAAGGCTCTAGACGCAAATATTGGTGTGAGAGCTAATTCAATCAAGGAAACACTGCATGTTGGTGAAGGGCATATTGAAGAAGGATCAGCCGAGTGGTTCTTGTGGGAGAACAACTCCATTTGGCTCACTAACTTCACACACCATCAGGCTTCCAAGCAGCTCTCAAGGAAACTCAGTTTTCACACTCTATGCTTAGTGCCCTTTGAGTGCATTATCTAGGAATGAACCTGGTAGAGCATCCCACACAAACGAATGCTCCACATGCGGGTTTCACATGCCACTAACTCCACATTCACAGGCAACTTCAGCGCCACAGCCGTTTTCAGATAGCCCTCAATGCAAAGGCTCTAGACCCAAATATTGGTGTGAGAGCTAATTCAATCAAGGAAACACTGCATGTTGGTGAAGGGCATATTGAAGAAGGATCAGCCGAGTGGTTCTTGTGGGAGAACAACTCCATTTGGCTCACTAACTTCACACACCATCAGGCTTCCAAGCAGCTCTCAAGGAAACTCAGTTTTCACACTCTATGCTTAGTGCCCTTTGAGTGCATTATCAAGGAATGAACCTGGTACAGCATCCCACACAAACGAATGCTCCACATGCGGGTTTCACATGCCACCAACTCCACATTCTCAGGCAACTTCAGCGCCACAGCCGTTTTCAGATAGCCCTCAATGCAAAGGCTCTAGACGCAAATATTGGTGTGAGAGCTAATTCAATCAAGGAAACACTGCATGTTGGTGAAGGGCATATTGAAGAAGGATCAGCCGAGTGGTTCTTGTGGGAGAACAACTCCATTTGGCTCACTAACTTCACACACCATCAGGCTTCCAAGCAGCTCTCAAGGAAACTCAGTTTTCACACTCTATGCTTAGTGCCCTTTGAGTGCATTATCTAGGAATGAACCTGGTAGAGCATCCCACACAAACGAATGCTCCACATGCGGGTTTCACATGCCACCAACTCCACATTCTCAGGCAAGTTCAGCGCCACAGCCGTTTTCAGATAGCCCTCAATGCAAAGGCTCTAGACGCAAATATTGGTGTGAGAGCTAATTCAATCAAGGAAACACTGCATGTTGGTGAAGGCCATATTGAAGAAGGATCAGCCGAGTGGTTCTTGTGGGAGAACAACTCCATTTGGCTCACTAACTTCACACACCATCAGGCTTCCAAGCAGCTCTCAAGGAAACTCAGTTTTCACACTCTATGCTTAGTGCCCTTTGAGTGCATTATCTAGGAATGAACCTGGTAGAGCATCCCACACAAACGAATGCTCCACATGCGGGTTTCACATGCCACCAACTCCACATTCTCAGGCAACTTCAGCGCCACAGCCGTTTTCAGATAGCCCTCAATGCAAAGGCTCTAGACGCAAATATTGGTGTGAGAGCTAATTCAATCAAGGAAACACTGCATGTTGGTGAAGGGCATATTGAAGAAGGATCAGCCGAGTGGTTCTTGTGGGAGAACAACTCCATTTGGCTCACTAACTTCACACACCATCAGGCTTCCAAGCAGCTCTCAAGGAAACTCAGTTTTCACACTCTATGCTTAGTGCCCTTTGAGTGCATTATCTAGGAATGAAGCTGGTAGAGCATCCCACACAAACGAATGCTCCACATGCGGGTTTCACATGCCACCAACTCCACATTCTCAGGCAACTTCAGCGCCACAGCCATTTTCAGATAGCCCTCAATGCAAAGGCTCTAGACGCAAATATTGGTGTGAGAGCTAATTCAATCAAGGAAACACTGCATGTTGGTGAAGGGCATATTGAAGAAGGATCAGCCGAGTGGTTCTTGTGGGAGAACAACTCCATTTGGCTCACTAACTTCACACACCATCAGGCTTCCAAGCAGCTCTCAAGGAAACTCAGTTTTCACACTCTATGCTTAGTGCCCTTTGAGTGCATTATCTAGGAATGAACCTGGTAGAGCATCCCACACAAACGAATGCTCCACATGCGGGTTTCACATGCCACCAACTCCACATTCTCAGGCAACTTCAGCGCCACAGCGGTTTTCAGATAGCCCTCAATGCAAAGGCTCTAGACGCAAATATTGGTGTGAGTGCTAATTCAATCAAGGAAACACTGCATGTTGGTGAAGGGCATATTGAAGAAGGATCAGCCGAGTGGTTCTTGTGGGAGAACAACTCCATTTGGCTCACTAACTTCACACACCATCAGGCTTCCAAGCAGCTCTCAAGGAAACTCAGTTTTCACACTCTATGCTTAGTGCCCTTTAAGTACCTAGGACTGAAATGAAGCTTGGTGAGCATCCCACACAAACGAATGCTCCACATGCGGGTTTCACATGCCACCAACTCCACATTGACAGGCAACTTCAGCGCCACAGCCATTTTCAGATAGCCCTCAATGCAAAGGCTCTAGACGCAAATATTGGTGTGAGAGCTAATTCAATCAAGGAAACACTGCATGTTGGTGAAGGGCATATTGAAGAAGGATCAGCCGAGTGGTTCTTGTGGGAGAACAACTCCATTTGGCTCACTAACTTCACACACCATCAGGCTTCTAAGCAGCTCTCAAGGAAACTCAGTTTTCACACTCTATGCTTAGTGCCCTTTGAGTACCTAGGACTGAAATGAAGCTTGGTGAGCATCCCACACAAACGAATGCTCCACATGCGGGTTTCACATGCCACCAACTCCACATTCTCAGGCAAATTCAGCGCCACAGCCGTTTTCAGATAGCCCTCAATGCAAAGGCTCTAGACGCAAATATTGGTGTGAGAGCTAATTCAATCAAGGAAACACTGCATGTTGGTGAAGGGCATATTGAAGAAGGATCAGCCGAGTGGTTCTTGTGGGAGAACAACTCCATTTGGCTCACTAACTTCACACACCATCAGGCTTCCAAGCAGCTCTCAAGGAAACTCAGTTTTCACACTCTATGCTTAGTGCCCTTTGAGTGCATTATCTAGGAATGAACCTGGTAGAGCATCCCACACAAACGAATGCTCCACATGCGGGTTTCACATGCCACCAACTCCACATTCACAGGCAACTTCAGCGCCACAGCCATTTTCAGATAGCCCTCAATGCAAAGGCTCTAGACGCAAATATTGGTGTGAGAGCTAATTCAATCAAGGAAACACTGCATGTTGGTGAAGGGCATATTGAAGAAGGATCAGCCGAGTGGTTCTTGTGGGAGAACAACTCCATTTGGCTCACTAACTTCACACACCATCAGGCTTCTAAGCAGCTCTCAAGGAAACTCAGTTTTCACAGTCTATGCTTAGTGCCCTTTGAGTACCTAGGACTGAAATGAAGCTTGGTGAGCATCCCACACAAACGAATGCTCCACATGCGGGTTTCACATGCCACCAACTCCACATTCTCAGGCAACTTCAGCGCCACAGCCATTTTCAGATAGCCCTCAATGCAAAGGCTCTAGACGCAAATATTGGTGTGAGAGCTAATTCAATCAAGGAAACACTGCATGTTGGTGAAGGGCATATTGAAGAAGGATCAGCCGAGTGGTTCTTGTGGGAGAACAACTCCATTTGGCTCACTAACTTCACACACCATCAGGCTTCCAAGCAGCTCTCAAGGAAACTCAGTTTTCACACTCTATGCTTAGTGCCCTTTGAGTGCATTATCTAGGAATGAAGCTGGTAGAGCATCCCACACAAACGAATGCTCCACATGCGGGTTTCACATGCCACCAACTCCACATTCTCAGGCAACTTCAGCGCCACAGCCGTTTTCAGATAGCCCTCAATGCAAAGGCTCTAGACGCAAATATTGGTGTGAGAGCTAATTCAATCAAGGAAACACTGCATGTTGGTGAAGGCCATATTGAAGAAGGATCAGCCGAGTGGTTCTTGTGGGAGAACAACTCCATTTGGCTCACTAACTTCACACACCATCAGGCTTCCAAGCAGCTCTCAAGGAAACTCAGTTTTCACACTCTATGCTTAGTGCCCTTTGAGTGCATTATCTAGGAATGAACCTGGTAGAGCATCCCACACAAACGAATGCTCCACATGCGGGTTTCACATGCCACCAACTCCACATTCTCAGGCAACTTCAGCGCCACAGCCGTTTTCAGATAGCCCTCAATGCAAAGGCTCTAGACGCAAATATTGGTGTGAGTGCTAATTCAATCAAGGAAACACTGCATGTTGGTGAAGGGCATATTGAAGAAGGATCAGCCGAGTGGTTCTTGTGGGAGAACAACTCCATTTGGCTCACTAACTTCACACACCATCAGGCTTCCAAGCAGCTCTCAAGGAAACTCAGTTTTCACACTCTATGCTTAGTGCCCTTTAAGTACCTAGGACTGAAATGAAGCTTGGTGAGCATCCCACACAAACGAATGCTCCACATGCGGGTTTCACATGCCACCAACTCCACATTGACAGGCAACTTCAGCGCCACAGCCATTTTCAGATAGCCCTCAATGCAAAGGCTCTAGACGCAAATATTGGTGTGAGAGCTAATTCAATCAAGGAAACACTGCATGTTGGTGAAGGGCATATTGAAGAAGGATCAGCCGAGTGGTTCTTGTGGGAGAACAACTCCATTTGGCTCACTAACTTCACACACCATCAGGCTTCTAAGCAGCTCTCAAGGAAACTCAGTTTTCACAGTCTATGCTTAGTGCCCTTTGAGTACCTAGGACTGAAATGAAGCTTGGTGAGCATCCCACACAAACGAATGCTCCACATGCGGGTTTCACATGCCACCAACTCCACATTCTCAGGCAACTTCAGCGCCACAGCCGTTTTCAGATAGCCCTCAATGCAAAGGCTCTAGACGCAAATATTGGTGTGAGAGCTAATTCAATCAAGGAAACACTGCATGTTGGTGAAGGGCATATTGAAGAAGGATCAGCCGAGTGGTTCTTGTGGGAGAACAACTCCATTTGGCTCACTAACTTCACACACCATCAGGCTTCCAAGCAGCTCTCAAGGAAACTCAGTTTTCACACTCTATGCTTAGTGCCGTTTGAGTGCATTATCTAGGAATGAACCTGGTAGAGCATCCCACACAAACGAATGCTCCACATGCGGGTTTCACATGCCACCAACTCCACATTCTCAGGCAACTTCAGCGCCACAGCCGTTTTCAGATAGCCCTCAATGCAAAGGCTCTAGACGCAAATATTGGTGTGAGAGCTAATTCAATCAAGGAAACACTGCATGTTGGTGAAGGGCATATTGAAGAAGGATCAGCCGAGTGGTTCTTGTGGGAGAACAACTCCATTTGGCTCACTAACTTCACACACCATCAGGCTTCCAAGCAGCTCTCAAGGAAACTCAGTTTTCACACTCTATGCTTAGTGCCCTTTGAGTACCTAGGACTGAAATGAAGCTTGGTGAGCATCCCACACAAACGAATGCTCCACATGCGGGTTTCACATGCCACCAACTCCACATTCTCACGCAACTTCAGCGCCACAGCGGTTTTCAGATAGCCCTCAATGCAAAGGCTCTAGACGCAAATATTGGTGTGAGAGCTAATTCAATCAAGGAAACACTGCATGTTGGTGAAGGGCATATTGAAGAAGGATCAGCCGAGTGGTTCTTGTGCGAGAACAACTCCATTTGGCTCACTAACTTCACACACCATCAAGCTTCCAAGCAGCTCTCAAGGAAACTCAGTTTTCACACTCTATGCTTAGTGCCCTTTGAGTGCATTATCTAGGAATGAACCTGGTAGAGCATCCCACACAAACGAATGCTCCACATGCGGGTTTCACATGCCACCAACTCCACATATACAGGCAAATTCAGCGCCACAGCCGTTTTCAGATAGCCCTCAATGCAAAGGCTCTAGACGCAAATATTGGTGTGAGAGCTAATTCAATCAAGGAAACACTGCATGTTGGTGAAGGGCATATTGAAGAAGGATCAGCCGAGTGGTTCTTGTGGGAGAACAACTCCATTTGGCTCACTAACTTCACACACCATCAGGCTTCCAAGCAGCTCTCAAGGAAACTCAGTTTTCACACTCTATGCTTAGTGCCCTTTGAGTGCATTATCTAGGAATGAACCTGGTAGAGCATCCCACACAAACGAATGCTCCACATGCGGGTTTCACATGCCACCAACTCCACATTCACAGGCAACTTCAGCGCCACAGCCGTTTTCAGATAGCCCTCAATGCAAAGGCTCTAGACGCAAATATTGGTGTGAGAGCTAATTCAATCAAGGAAACACTGCATGTTGGTGAAGGGCATATTGAAGAAGGATCAGCCGAGTGGTTCTTGTGGGAGAACAACTCCATTTGGCTCACTAACTTCACACACCATCAGGCTTCTAAGCAGCCTCTACCTCAAGGAAACTCAGTTTTCACAGTCTATGCTTAGTGCCCTTTGAGTACCTAGGACTGAAATGAAGCTTGGTGAGCATCCCACACAAACGAATGCTCCACATGCGGGTTTCACATGCCACCAACTCCACATTCTCAGGCAACTTCAGCGCCACAGCCATTTTCAGATAGCCCTCAATGCAAAGGCTCTAGACGCAAATATTGGTGTGAGAGCTAATTCAATCAAGGAACACTGCATGTTGGTGAAGGGCATATTGAAGAAGGATCAGCCGAGTGGTTCTTGTGGGAGAACAACTCCATTTGGCTCACTAACTTCACAAACATCAGGCTTCTAAGCAGCTCTCAAGGAAACTCAGTTTTCACAGTCTATGCTTAGTGCCCTTTGCGTACCTAGGACTGAAATGAAGCTTGGTGAGCATCCCACACAAACGAATGCTCCACATGCGGGTTTCACATGCCACCAACTCCACATTCAAAGGCAACTTCAGCGCCACAGCCGTTTTCAGATAGCCCTCAATGCAAAGGCTCTAGACGCAAATATTGGTGTGAGAGCTAATTCAATCAAGGAAACACTGCATGTTGGTGAAGGGCATATAGAAGAAGGATCAGCCGAGTGGTTCTTGTGGGAGAACAACTCCATTTGGCTCACTAACTTCACACACCATCAGGCTTCCAAGCAGCTCTCACGGAAACTCAGTTTTCACACTCTATGCTTAGTGCCCTTTGAGTGCATTATCTAGGAATGAACCTGGTAGAGCATCCCACACAAACGAATGCTCCACATGCGGGTTTCACATGCCACCAACTCCACATTCACAGCAACTTCAGCGCCACAGCCGTTTTCAGATAGCCCTCAATGCAAAGGCTCTAGACGCAAATATTGGTGTGAGTGCTAATTCAATCAAGGAAACACTGCATGTTGGTGAAGGGCATATTGAAGAAGGATCAGCCGAGTGGTTCTTGTGG
Organism: Ochotona princeps; assembly: GCF_030435755.1. NCBI lineage: Eukaryota > Metazoa > Chordata > Mammalia > Lagomorpha > Ochotonidae > Ochotona > Ochotona princeps. The sequence continues at coordinate 9,798 of NW_026700017.1, read as the reverse complement.
GAGAACAACTCCATTTGGCTCACTAACTTCACACACCATCAGGCTTCCAAGCAGCTCTCAAGGAAACTCAGTTTTCACACTCTATGCTTAGTGCCCTTTAAGTACCTAGGACTGAAATGAAGCTTGGTGAGCATCCCACACAAACGAATGCTCCACATGCGGGTTTCACATGCCACCAACTCCACATTGACAGCAACTTCAGCGCCACAGCCATTTTCAGATAGCCCTCAATGCAAAGGCTCTAAGACGCAAATATTGGTGTGAGAGCTAATTCAATCAAGGAAACACTGCATGTTGGTGAAGGGCATATTGAAGAAGGATCAGCCGAGTGGTTCTTGTGGAGAACAACTCCATTTGGCTCACTAACTTCACACACCATCAGGCTTCTAAGCAGCTCTCAAGGAAACTCAGTTTTCACACTCTATGATTAGTGCCCTTTGAGTACCTAGGACTGAAATGAAGCTTTGTGAGCATCCCACACAAACGAATGCTCCACATGCGGGTTTCACATGCCACCACTCCACATTCTCAGGCAACTTCAGCGCCACAGCCGTTTTCAGATAGCCCTCAATGCAAAGGCTCTAGACGCAAATATTGGTGTGAGAGCTAATTCAATCAAGGAAACACTGCATGTTGGTGAAGGGCATATTGAAGAAGGATCAGCCGAGTGGTTCTTGTGGGAGAACAACTCCATTTGGCTCACTAACTTCACACACCATCAGGCTTCCAAGCAGCTCTCAAGGAAACTCAGTTTTCACACTCTATGCTTAGTGCCCCTTTGAGTGCATTATCTAGGAATGAACCTGGTAGAGCATCCCACACAAACGAATGCTCCACATGCGGTTTCACATGCCACCAACTCCACATTCTCAGGCAACTTCAGCGCCACAGCCGTTTTCAGATAGCCCTCAATGCAAAGGCTCTAGACGCAAATATTGGTGTGAGAGCTAATTCAATCAAGGAAACACTGCATGTTGGTGAAGGGCATATTGAAGAAGGATCAGCCGAGTGGTTCTTGTGGGAGAACAACTCCATTTGGCTCACTAACTTCACACACCATCAGGCTTCCAAGCAGCTCTCAAGGAAACTCAGTTTTCACACTCTATGCTTAGTGCCCTTTGAGTGCATTATCTAGGAATGAACCTGGTAGAGCATCCCACACAAACGAATGCTCCACATGCGGGTTTCACATGCCACCAACTCCACATTCTCAGGCAACTTCAGCGCCACAGCCGTTTTCAGATAGCCCTCAATGCAAAGGCTCTAGACGGAAATATTGGTGTGAGTGCTAATTCAATCAAGGAAACACTGCATGTTGGTGAAGGGCATATTGAAGAAGGATCAGCCGAGTGGTTCTTGTGGAGAACAACTCCATTTGGCTCACTAACTTCACACACCATCAGGCTTCCAAGCAGCTCTCAAGGAAACTCAGTTTTCACACTCTATGCTTAGTGCCCTTTAACTACCTAGGACTGAAATGAAGCTTGTGAGCATCCACACAAACGAATGCTCCACATGCGGGTTTCACATGCCACCAACTCCACATTCTCAGGCAACTTCAGCGCCACAGCCGTTTTCAGATAGCCCTCAATGCAAAGGCTCTAGACGCAAATATTGGTGTGAGAGCTAATTCAATCAAGGAAACACTGCATGTTGGTGAAGGGCATATTGAAGAAGGATCAGCCGAGTGGTTCTTGTGGGAGAACAACTCCATTTGGCTCACTAACTTCACAAACCATCAGGCTTCTAAGCAGCTCTCAAGGAAACTCAGTTTTCACACTCTATGCTTAGTGCCCTTTGAGTACCTAGGACTGAAATGAAGCTTGGTGAGCATCCCACACAAACGAATGCTCCACATGCGGGTTTCACATGCCACCAACTCCACATTCTCAGGCAACTTCAGTGCCACAGCCGTTTTCAGATAGCCCTCAATGCAAAGGCTCTAGACGCAAATATTGGTGTGAGAGCTAATTCAATAAAGGAAACACTGCATGTTGGTGAAGGGCATATTGAAGAAGGATCAGCCGAGTGGTTCTTGTGGGAGAACAACTCCATTTGGCTCACTAACTTCACACACCATCAGGCTTCCAAGCAGCTCTCAAGGAAACTCAGTTTTCACACTCTATGCTTAGTGCCCTTTGAGTGCATTATCTAGGAATGAACCTGGTAGAGCATCCCACACAAACGAATGCTCCACATGCGGGTTTCACATGCCACCAACTCCACATTCACAGGCAACTTCAGCGCCACAGCCGTTTTCAGATAGCCCTCAATGCAAAGGCTCTAGACGCAAATATTGGTGTGAGAGCTAATTCAATCAAGGAAACACTGCATGTTAGTGAAGGGCATATTGAAGAAGGATCAGCCGAGTGGTTCTTGTGGGAGAACAGCTCCATTTGGCTCACTAACTTCACACACCATCAGGCTTCCAAGCAGCTCTCAAGGAAACTCAGTTTTCACACTCTATGCTTAGTGCCCTTTGAGTACCTAGGACTGAAATGAAGCTTGGTGAGCATCCACACAAACGAATGCTCCACATGCGGGTTTCACATGCCACCAACTCCACATTCTCACGCAACTTCAGCGCCACAGCCGTTTTCAGATAGCCCTCAATGCAAAGGCTCTAGACGCAAATATTGGTGTGAGAGCTAATTCAATCAAGGAAACACTGCATGTTGGTGAAGGGCATATTGAAGAAGGATCAGCCGAGTGGTTCTTGTGGGAGAACAACTCCATTTGGCTCACTAACTTCACACACCATCAAGCTTCCAAGCAGCTCTCAAGGAAACTCAGTTTTCACACTCTATGCTTAGTGCCCTTTGAGTGCATTATCTAGGAATGAACCTGGTAGAGCATCCCACACAAACGAATGCTCCACATGCGGGTTTCACATGCCACCAACTCCACATTCTTAGGCAACTTCAGCGCCACAGCCGTTTTCAGATAGCCCTCAATGCAAAGGCTCTAGACGCAAATATTGGTGTGAGAGCTAATTCAATCAAGGAAACACTGCATGTTGGTGAAGGGCATATTGAAGAAGGATCAGCCGAGTGGTTCTTGTGGAGAACAACTCCATTTGGCTCACTAACTTCACACACCATCAGGCTTCAAGCAGCTCTCAAGGAAACTCAGTTTTCACACTCTATGCTTAGTGCCCTTTGAGTGCATTATCTAGGAATGAACCTGGTAGAGCATCCCACACAACGAATGCTCCACATGCGGGTTTCACATGCCACCAACTCCACATTCTCAGCAACTTCAGCGCCACAGCCGTTTTCAGATAGCCCTCAATGCAAAGGCTCTAGACGCAAATATTGGTGTGAGAGCTAATTCAATCAAGGAAACACTGCATGTTGGTGAAGGGCATATTGAAGAAGGATCAGCCGAGTGGTTCTTGTGGGAGAACAACTCCATTTGGCTCACTAACTTCACAAACCATCAGGCTTCTAAGCAGCTCTCAAGGAAACTCAGTTTTCACACTCTATGCTTAGTGCCCTTTGAGTACCTAGGACTGAAATGAAGCTTGGTGAGCATCCCACACAAACGAATGCTCCACATGCGGGTTTCACATGCCACCAACTCCACATTCTCAGGCAACTTCAGTGCCACAGCCGTTTTCAGATAGCCCTCAATGCAAAGGCTCTAGACGCAAATATTGGTGTGAGAGCTAATTCAATAAAGGAAACACTGCATGTTGGTGAAGGGCATATTGAAGAAGGATCAGCCGAGTGGTTCTTGTGGGAGAACAACTCCATTTGGCTCACTAACTTCACACACCATCAGGCTTCCAAGCAGCTCTCAAGGAAACTCAGTTTTCACACTCTATGCTTAGTGCCTTTGAGTGCATATCTAGGAATGAACCTGGTAGAGCATCCCACACAAACGAATGCTCCACATGCGGGTTTCACATGCCACCAACTCCACATTCACAGGCAACTCAGCGCCACAGCCGTTTTCAGATAGCCCTCAATGCAAAGGCTCTAGACGCAAATATTGGTGTGAGAGCTAATTCAATCAAGGAAACACTGCATGTTATGAAGGGCATATTGAAGAAGGATCAGCCGAGTGGTTCTTGTGGAGAACAGCTCCATTTGGCTCACTAACTTCACACACCATCAGGCTTCCAAGCAGCTCTCAAGGAAACTCAGTTTTCACACTCTATGCTTAGTGCCCTTTGAGTACCTAGGACTGAAATGAAGCTTGGTGAGCATCCCACACAAACGAATGCTCCACATGCGGGTTTCACATGCCACCAACTCCACATTCTCACGCAACTTCAGCGCCACAGCCGTTTTCAGATAGCCCTCAATGCAAAGGCTCTAGACGCAAATATTGGTGTGAGAGCTAATTCAATCAAGGAAACACTGCATGTTGGTGAAGGGCATATTGAAGAAGGATCAGCCGAGTGGTTCTTGTGGAGAACAACTCCATTTGCTCACTAACTTCACACACCATCAAGCTTCCAAGCAGCTCTCAAGGAAACTCAGTTTTCACACTCTATGCTTAGTGCCCTTTGAGTGCATTATCTAGGAATGAACCTGGTAGAGCATCCCACACAAACGAATGCTCCACATGCGGGTTTCACATGCCACCAACTCCACATTCTTAGGCAACTTCAGCGCCACAGCCGTTTTCAGATAGCCCTCAATGCAAAGGCTCTAGACGCAAATATTGGTGTGAGAGCTAATCAATCAAGGAAACACTGCATGTTGGTGAAGGGCATATTGAAGAAGGAACAGCCGAGTGGTTCTTGTGGAGAACAACTCCATTTGGCTCACTAACTTCACACACCATCAGGCTTCCAAGCAGCTCTCAAGGAAACTCAGTTTTCACACTCTATGCTTAGTGCCCTTTGAGTGCATTATCTAGAATGAACCTGGTAGAGCATCCCACACAAACGAATGCTCCACATGCGGGTTTCACATGCCACCAACTCCACATTCACAGGCAACTTCAGCGCCACAGCCGTTTTCAGATAGCCCTCAATGCAAAGGCTCTAGACGCAAATATTGGTGTGAGAGCTAATTCAATCAAGGAAACACTGCATGTTGGTGAAGGGCATATTGAAGAAGGATCAGCCGAGTGGTTCTTGTGGGAGAACAACTCCATTTGGCTCACTAACTTCACACACCATCAGGCTTCTAAGCAGCTCTCAAGGAAACTCAGTTTTCACAGTCTATGCTTAGTGCCCTTTGAGTACCTAGGACTGAAATGAAGCTTGGTGAGCATCCCACACAAACGAATGCTCCACATGCGGGTTTCACATGCACCAACTCCACATTCTCAGGCAACTTCAGCGCCACAGCCGTTTTCAGATAGCCCTCAATGCAAAGGCTCTAGACGCAAATATTGGTGTGAGAGCTAATTCAATCAAGGAAACACTGCATGTTGGTGAAGGGCATATTGAAGAAGGATCAGCCGAGTGGTTCTTGTGGGAGAACAACTCCATTTGGCTCACTAACTTCACAAACCATCAGGCTTCTAAGCAGCTCTCAAGGAAAACTCAGTTTTCACAGTCTATGCTTAGTGCCCTTTGAGTACCTAGGACTGAAATGAAGCTTGGTGAGCATCCCACACAAACGAATGCTCCACATGCGGGTTTCACATGCCACCAACTCCACATTCAAAGGCAACTTCAGCGCCACAGCCATTTTCAGATAGCCCTCAATGCAAAGGCTCTAGACGCAAATATTGGTGTGAGAGCTAATTCAATCAAGGAAACACTGCATGTTGGTGAAGGGCATATAGAAGAAGGATCAGCCGAGTGGTTCTTGTGGGAGAACAACTCCATTTGGCTCACTAACTTCACACACCATCAGGCTTCCAAGCAGCTCTCACGGAAACTCAGTTTTCACACTCTATGCTTAGTGCCCTTTGAGTGCATTATCTAGGAATGAACCTGGTAGAGCATCCCACACAAACGAATGCTCCACATGCGGGTTTCACATGCCACCAACTCCACATTCTCAGGCAACTTCAGCGCCACAGCCGTTTTCAGATAGCCCTCAATGCAAAGGCTCTAGACGCAAATATTGGTGTGAGAGCTAATTCAATCAAGGAAACACTGCATGTTGGTGAAGGGCATATTGAAGAAGGATCAGCCGAGTGGTTCTTGTGGGAGAACAACTCCATTTGGCTCACTAACTTCACACACCATCAGGCTTCCAAGCAGCTCTCAAGGAAACTCAGTTTTCACACTCTATGCTTAGTGCCCTTTGAGTGCATTATCTAGGAATGAACCTGGTAGAGCATCCCACACAAACGAATGCTCCACATGCGGGTTTCACATGCCACCAACTCCACATTCTCAGGCACTTCAGCGCCACAGCCGTTTTCAGATAGCCCTCAATGCAAAGGCTCTAGACGCAAATATTGGTGTGAGAGCTAATTCAATCAAGGAAACACTGCATGTTGGTGAAGGGCATATTGAAGAAGGATCAGCCGAGTGATTCTTGTGGGAGAACAACTCCATTTGGCTCACTACCTTCACAAACCATCAGGCTTCTAAGCAGCTCTCAAGGAAACTCAGTTTTCACACTCTATGCTTAGTGCCCTTTAAGTACCTAGGACTGAAATGAAGCTTGGTGAGCATCCCACACAAACGAATGCTCCACATGCGGGTTTCACATGCCACCAACTCCACATTGACAGGCAACTTCAGCGCCACAGCCATTTTCAGATAGCCCTCAATGCAAAGGCTCTAGACGCAAATATTTGTGTGAGAGCTAATTCAATCAAGGAAACACTGCATGTTGGTGAATGGCATATTGAAGAAGGATCAGCCGAGTGGTTCTTGTGGGAGAACAACTCCATTTGGCTCACTAACTTCACACACCATCAGGCTTCCAAGCAGCTCTCAAGGAAACTCAGTTTTCACACTCTATGCTTAGTGCCTTTGAGTACCTAGGACTGAAATGAAGCTGGTAGAGCATCCACACAAACGAATGCTCCACATGCGGGTTTCACATGCCACCAACTCCACATTCTCAGGCAACTTCAGCGCCACAAGCCGTTTTCAGATAGCCCTCAATGCAAAGGCTCTAGACGCAAATATTGGTGTGAGAGCTAATTCAATCAAGGAAACACTGCATGTTGTGAAGGGCATATTGAAGAAGGACCAGCCGAGTGGTTCTTGTGGGAGAACAACTCCATTTGGCTCACTAACTTCACACACCATCAGGCTTCCAAGCAGCTCTCAAGAACTCAGTTTCACACTCTATGCTTAGTGCCCTTTGAGTGGCATTATCTAGAATGAACCTGGTAGAGCATCCCACACAAACGAATGCTCCACATGCGGGTTTCACATGCCACAACTCCACATTCTCAGGCAACTTCAGCGCCACAGCGGTTTTCAGATAGCCTTCAATGCAAAGGCTCTAGACGCAAATATTGGTGTGAGAGCTAATTCAATCAAGGAAACACTGCATGTTGGTGAAGGGCATATTGAAGAAGGATCAGCCGAGTGGTTCTTGTGGGAGAACACTCCATTTGGCTCACTAACTTCACACACCATCAGGCTTCCAAGCAGCTCTCAAGGAAACTCAGTTTTCACAGTCTATGCTTAGTGCCCTTTGAGTGCATTATCTAGGAATGAACCTGGTAGAGCATCCCACACAAACGAATGCTCCACATGCGGGTTTCACATGCCACCAACTCCACATTCTCAGGCAACTTCAGCGCCACAGCCGTTTTCAGATAGCCCTCAATGCAAAGGCTCTAGACGCAAATATTGGTGTGAGAGCTAATTCAATCAAGGAAACACTGCATGTTGCTGAAGGGCATATTGAAGAAGGATCAGCCGAGTGGTTCTTGTGGGAGAACAACTCCATTTGGCTCACTAACTTCACACACCATCAGCTTCCAAGCAGCTCTCAAGGAAACTCAGTTTTCACACTCTATGCTTAGTGCCCTTTGAGTGCAATATCTAGGAATGAACCTGGTAGAGCATCCCACACAAACAAATGCTCCACATGCGGGTTTCACATGCCACCAACTCCACATTCACAGGCAACTTCAGCGCCACAGCCGTTTTCAGATAGCCCTCAATGCAAAGGCTCTAGACGCAAATACTGGTGTGAGAGCTAATTCAATCAAGGAAACACTGCATGTTGGTGAAGGGCATATTGAAGAAGGATCAGCCGAGTGATTCTTGTGGGAGAACAACTCCATTTGGCTCACTAACTTCACAAACCATCAGGCTTCTAAGCAGCTCTCAAGGAACTCAGTTTTCACACTCTATGCTTAGTGCCCTTTAAGTACCTAGGACTGAAATGAAGCTTGGTGAGCATCCACACAAACGAATGCTCCACATGCGGGTTTCACATGCCACCAACTCCACATTCACAGGCAACTTCAGCGCCACAGCCATTTTCAGATAGCCCTCAATGCAAAGGCTCTAGACGCAAATATTGGTGTGAGAGCTAATTCAATCAAGGAAACACTGCATGTTGGTGAATGGCATATTGAAGAAGGATCAGCCGAGTGGTTCTTGTGGGAGAACAACTCCATTTGGCTCACTAACTTCACGCACCATCAGGCTTCCAAGGCAGCTCTCAAGGAAACTCAGTTTTCACACTCTATGCTTAGTGCCCTTTGAGTACCTAGGACTGAAATGAAGCTTGATGAGCATCCCACACAAACGAATGCTCCACATGCGGGTTTCACATGCCACCAACTCCACATTCTCAGGCAACTTCAGCGCCACAGCCATTTTCAGATTAGCCCTCAATGCAAAGGCTCTAGACGCAAATATTGGTGTGAGAGCTAATTCAATCAAGGAAACACTGCATGTTGGTGAAGGGCATATTGAAGAAGGATCAGCCGAGTGGTTCTTGTGGGAGAACAACTCCATTTGGCTCACTAACTTCACACACCATCAGGCTTCCAAGCAGCTCTCAAGGAAACTCAGTTTTCACACTCTATGCTAGTGCCCTTTGAGTGCATTATCTAGGATGAACCTGGTAGAGCATCCCACACAAACGAATGCTCCACATGCGGGTTTCACATGCCACCAACTCCACATTCTCAGGCAACTTCAGCGCCACAGCCGTTTTCAGATAGCCTTCAATGCAAAGGCTCTAGACGCAAATATTGGTGTGAGAGCTAATTCAATCAAGGAAACACTGCATGTTGCTGAAGGGCATATTGAAGAAGATCAGCCGAGTGGTTCTTGTGGGAGAACAACTCCATTTGGCTCACTAACTTCACACACCATCAGGCTTCCAAGCAGCTCTCAAGGAAACTCAGTTTTCACACTCTATGCTTAGTGCCCTTTGAGTGCATTATCTAGGAATGAACCTGGTAGAGCATCCCACACAACGAATGCTCCACATGCGGGTTTCACATGCACCAACTCCACATTCACAGGCAACTTCAGCGCCACAGCCGTTTTCAGATAGCCTCAATGCAAAGGCTCTAGACGCAAATATTGGTGTGAGAGCTAATTCAATCAAGGAAACACTGCATGTTGGTGAAGGGCATATTGAAGAAGGATCAGCCGAGTGGTTCTTGTGGGAGAACAACTCCATTTGGCTCACTAACTTCACACCATCAGGCTTCCAAGCAGCTCTCAAGGAAACTCAGTTTTCACACTCTATGCTTAGTGCCCTTGAGTGCAATATCTAGGAATGAACCTGGTAGAGCATCCCACACAAACAAATGCTCCACATGCGGGTTTCACATGCCACCAACTCCACATTCACAGGCAACTTCAGCGCCACAGCCGTTTTCAGATAGCCCTCAATGCAAAGGCTCTAGACGCAAATATTGGTGTGAGAGCTAATTCAATCAAGGAAACAA